>NC_136629.1:29111752-29141315 GCF_933228915.1 Telmatherina bonti | reverse complement strand
GAAGCATCATGCTGATGTAGGAATTCTCATGAGGCCAAGGGGCAGGGCAGAATCACTGTTTCCTGTCATTATGGCAATTCCTAAACATGGAGAGTTCATGTGTATTCAAAAAGGAGGTGTGCAGACAAAAAGTGCTGTTCAGTGGCAGCACTGCAACAGCATGTTCCATTTTACTTTTCTCCACTTATTTTCAAGGTTGTGCAGGAACTAAAATGGCAAGCTGCTTTCCTTGCATAACAATTCCTTTTTCATGGCTCTTTCAACCTCTTTGTGTTAAGGCTGGTAGATCGTTTTCTTCCAACCAACCGTTTCGAACAACATCCAGCAGAGCGATGAAGGGAAATTCTGCATCAGATGTCATGTTAACCACAACATGCATCACCTGCATCAGGATTGTAAATTATCCATGTGGAGTCAGCAAGCTGTTTTTTTTCCTTCTTTTTTTTCTGAACTCAAAGCAGAGATTCAGTCATCAGGTGGAAACAACTGTGTGTGCACCCCAGAGTGAAGCTTGCACTGCCAAGAGCAAACTTTGGCCTGTCCTCACTCCTCTGTCAGTAATCCAAATACATCTCCTATCAAAAAAACAAAAAAAAAAAGAAACTCTGGCCCTCATAAGGAAAACATGCACAGGTTTGTGCATAATAATGTGAATTTCTTGCGAACTGAGTGAGACATTAGTAAGGTTTTTCGTTTATCAGTTCACACCGGTTGCTATCTGCACCACAGCAGAAAAAATATCTGTTTCTGCTAGAACATACACTCATTAGAAATCTACATACACGCTTCATTTCCTCATAAAACATAAAATATAGCTCTAAAATGCAGCCTAAGGCATTCCAAAGTCTATTACACAACTTCTTTCAGATGAATGGGGAGGGATTTTCTTTTCTTTTCTTTTTTCCGTGATTCTAAGAATCCTGGTTTTGGCTTGGAGCCTACAACTTGGAGCCTAAAATGAAAGTGCTTACATGGAGCAATTCTGTAGCATAATTTGAGCTTAATGTCAATAATTGCTGTACGTAAAGTTGCTGAATTCACTCCTGCTTTCCAGGCTTATTTCTTATTAACATCAGTTAGTGGTTAGTTGTTGTTGACTGTGGCTCATGATAAATGAGTTTGCTGGAAGTCAACACGGGATGCAAGACGGTACAAATATGTGCATGTGGAGAGGGACAAGTCGAGTCATGAGATAAGCGACAATAAATAAGACAGTGTGATGTGAAAAATAACACACAGAAAGAGGGTGAGGAAGGGAGAGAGGTGATGCATCATTTATCTCAGTTCACCTCGGCTCTGCTGCCGGCTGATGACACCCCCCAGCGTCCATCTCCGGTCCAGCCTCTTCAGATGAGCCTTATGTCGCTTAGTAACTGACACACACACACACACACACACACACACACACATGGAGACCAGATGACAACAAACAAACATGGAGAAATTAAGAACAAACATAAATGTTACACAAACACACAGTACACAAATGACATGGATCCAACCAAAGGAGTCCCATTATTAGCTACATGGAGGACATAAAAACAAAACCACAGAACAAAACACAGTGGACAGTTAGAGGGGATGGATGGAGGTTACTGAGGAAGTGTTAAACCAAGACAGCTTCTCTGTGGCTTGTAATTAGGATGTTGTTAGTAGGGCTTTCTCATCCTGTTGTGCTTGAGCATCTGGGGCACACATTTCTGGGAAGGAATGCAATCTAATTAACACAGCAACGGAGAGAACCACCTGTCAGAGCCGCGCACCTCAACAGGGCCCGTGTTTCCACAAAATGGATGAAACAAAAACTTCTACCACCTAGGAGATCTTGCCACCTGGTTGATGATCTTCCTCATCAGTAAATGTGCTTCTTTGTTTTCAATGACAGAAATAATACACAGAATTTGAAACCGATTAAAATGGACAAATCTATCAAGTTGTATTCGTGATTAATAGAACGTCACTTCATATGCAGCTGTTGTGAACCCTAGGGCATTTATATGATTAAGCTATTTGTGAGAGAAGATCTTAAAACAAATGTTACAAATAAAACAACTGGTTTTCTAAAAATAAGAAAGGAATCGCTGTTTGACCTAACACATTCTACTTGCTAAATTTCACAAAAACAAATGAATATAAACATAAAATCTGTGTTTTGTGGTTGTTTGTTTTCTGGGGTTTTCTTCCACTAGTAATGACTTGTTGCCTGGCAACTGGTCATAGGACAGAAATAGTTTGGCACATAAACCCCCTTAAGGTGGTATTCCTTTTACGGACTTATTTTTTTACTGTTAAACAACCCAAATTTGAGGCATTTAGAGTATCAAGCAGGCAGATTTTTTGGGAATAACTAGTTCCTTCTTTCCTTTTTTCAGTCTTCACATGAGGCTTATATGATCAACCACTCGAGTGTCATACTTACACATGTCCATGTTCAGAGGGGAACAAGCATTTTTCAAAGTATGTCTATAAATGTATTTTAAATATGACTCAAATATATAGGAGGACAAACTGCCACACTTTCCTACATGTCTCCATTTTCTTTTAGTTATTCAAATAAACAGCAAAATCTTCTAATCCAGATCTGTTTTTTGTTTGTTTGTTTCTTTTAGCTGCAGTAGCACAGCTTGCTGAAGACATGACAAAGAGATGCCTTATGAGATTCATGCCATTCCCATGACTGACTAGACACATAAACACTAATTAAACTGAATTACACTCGAAGCCCTCGTGTAGTTACCTCAACTAACAAACTGCTTCATCGGGGAAAATAAGTAAATAGTCTTGGTATGTAAACTTTACATATTTTGTTGATCAAATTTTACAAAGTCAGCCCAAAAAGTGAAAATTTGGCTTTTCAATAAACTCTTTATACTATCCACTCTCCCATCCTTCAGTCATAAGACATATAAGGACAACAGGGATCCATTGTTAAAGCAATATTTATACAGAAAAGATGTTTGACAACATAAACAGAAAGTCTTGAATGTGTTTGGAAGTGTAAGACTGAACTCTTGATTTCTTCCTGTCTCTTGTTCACTGGGCTTTCTCAAACACAGTGTTGATTAAATCTAAATGAACATATGGAACTACCTGTCAAAATGTTCAGCCTGAACCTGCATTATTGCTTTTAGATTACATTCCCCCCCCCCTAATATTAAGAATGAGATAAGATGCACTGAAGGCCTTGTAACTGCATCTGACATAGTTATCTAGATGATTGCATGCTGCCTTCAGCTTTATGTGACAGCTTTATATTCTGGCAAACCAAACACCAAATAGTTGTGTGTTTTTTTTGTTTTTTTTTTATCAGACTTTTAGATTACTTTCTGACTCTGGTCAGCTCACAAAGCTTTACATCAACATTCAGCATTAATCTGCATTTATATGCAACCGTTGCGTGAAAGTGTATAAGTCTTGTCAGAACTTGCTTTTTTTTTTTTTTTTTTTTTTAATGATAGCTGTAATTTAAAAAGCATGAATGATTCTGTTTCATTCACTACTGCTGAGATGGAAACACATGCCTCTTTCATGAGCTCACTCCACGGTGGTCACTTAATACTACACTGTATCGTTCCTGTACACAGCATTACTGTACAGCACATCATTTTGGACACTGTGGTTTGGTCTCTCCTGGCACTCCTTGCTGTTTACTCAGGTCTGAATCTACACTCTGTTTAAATGTACTTATAATGGCAGGCAGGCAGAAAGAGGTGTTCCCAGTGGCTGGGACTCAGCTGTCAGTGTAGGCCGGCTGTGGTGAGGCAGGGCTGAGTTTTTCCCACTTTGTCACAGATCAAAGACTTACGCTGAAGGCACAGGCAGTACATATCAGAGTATGTGTGGTAATGTTTTTGGGTGCGTAGGTGTGTAGCTGGGTGAAGACAGGAGAGTCTGAAGAGACTTACCTTCCCCTGCTTTAGAGGCACCGAGCTCCAAGTCATCCCGTGTGCCGCTGTGGGAGTTGAGATAGGTAGCAGGAACCCAACCCTGCTCCTCTGCTGTGCTGACAAACCACCATCCTGTGGAAATATGCAGGAAATTTAGGTTAAAAATAAAAAGAAATGTGATCTGGGGTTAGAGTCCGATGACCATAGACCTTATACTCTTTTAAACAACTTCATCTTTGCTTTAGTCACCAACGGTTCTTTGACAGAAACATTTCATATCAATGAGATGAACCCCTAATGAGCATAAACATGAGGAATTTGCTGGTGTTGCCAACAGTGTGTAACCATTCTCAGGGCCAACAGCATCAGAAGGAATTCATCATGACGTCTTGTTCAAACCTGCTTTTCATCAGATCTGTCACGAATTTTAGCAGACAGGACACTCCTGAAGTGCCTCTACGGGCCAATATTTCCATTTTGCTGCTCTGACCTGGTCTCTCTGGATATGACAGCTTTCTTCTGACATCTTTGTAGCAAAATGCCAGCTGCAGAGGGAACCATATTGATGTTTCACTTCAAAATCAGAACCAAATCAAGAGAAAGGTTGAGTAAGTGAGTCCACATGTGTGCTAATCAAGTATTCTCTCTCAGGGTTATTGACTAAAAGCAAGTAGATTTCAGCACAATTTATGGCAGCCTCAGCTACATGAATGATGACAAAAATGGCAGTGTCTTTAGTCTTGGCTCTAAAATAGTGGTGCCACATGGCATGAGGAAAAAAAAAAAAAAATCAAAGAACATTGCGGCTGTGTAGAAAAACAGCTTATCCAGAAATATTAGACAACCATCTGTGAATGGTATTTGGCCACAGCCAAAGTCCAGCAATGAAAAATAGGAATGCAACATGAATAAGTGTGTTCATCACTAGCACAATGACAGCAATGTGGAAATAACTAAATGGAGTTGTTGGAGCTAAACCTTCAGAAACAAAATGAATGAGATTCCAGTAAAAAGTAATATAGTTGGATTGTGTCAGCAGGCAACGTGTTTGTTTGCCTCCTACAAAAAGGATGTAGCATGGGAATAAATAGAAGAATAGTAGATAGATATTATCGTCATATCATCTGATACTTTGTTCAGTTTTTACCTTAAATGTAAAGCTGGACCAAAAAACTGTCAATACACCAGATGGAGAAAAGCCGTGTCTGTCTTCATTTTTTCTGTGATGCATCTCTATGAACAACAAAGGCTTGCCAACAGACATATGTTATACTAAAATAAGAAAACAAAAAGGCTCAAAAGATTTAAAAAGTATGTCACCACATGTGTTTTGAGCTAAAAAAAAATCAATAAAAATGCAGCGAAATCTGCTTTATTTGGAAAATATGATAACTGCAAAAACTAGATATGTGGAAAAGGTTTCTTTTCACTTGATTTTTTTTTACTTGTCTCAGAGACGGGACATTCCAATTTTTGACTGAATGCAGGATTAGATTTGTCAAAGAAAGATAGCTGCCGCACAGTTAACCACTACTTTACAGACTCCCATTAAAAAAAGTTTTGTTTTTTTTCTTTTGTTCATCCTCCTTTCTGCTTTGTGTAGCCACATGTTAAAGTATACATGTGTGATGATGTGGCTTGCAAAAACGCCTAATAGTGACACCTCACCATCTGCATCAACATAAAGTGTCTCTTTGTAAGAGACCTCAGAGAAATAGCTGGCAGAAAGACTGTCCCATATGTCATATGCTACACACACAGTATTTGTTGTGGTAACAGGAGTACAATATGGCAGACAGCTGTGTGGACGACCCATAAAGAGGACAGGATTGTTCCATGACACTTTCACAGCTGGTCCAAACCTCATTTTCCAAACTTTTCCCTGAAAAGAGTGCATTATGAAGCAGCATGGTTGCAGAATATAAGTACAAAGAAATAAATATATATATATATATATATATATATATATATATATATATATATATATATATATATATATATATTATGGTAATATGGAAAAGGATAAATATCACTGTATGCTAATTCCATGTGTCATAGTCATGCATCATGATTATACAGGTACACACTTCAATGAAGAAGAGTACTCATGAGGGGACAGGAGTACATAAGAAGACTTTTTGTCTGTTATTCTATCTTTTGGGTCTGTGCTTGGAAAGGCAGGAGAAATAACACAAAACACGATTTGCAACAAAGAAACAAGCTCTTTAAGCTAAAACATTATTTTTTACTTGAATGTATGGATCTCTGCAAAAAAAAACCCAGTTTGGTTAACCTACATAACTGACTCAGACTGACTTATGGCCATAAGTGTCTGTGTCTGTGTGTCTGTCCACCCACCTATGTCCTGTCTACCAACAGGACATAGGTGGTTGTTTTGCTTCCATTTCTCACAGTAGGAGCAAAACAAAAAACAAATCTGCAAAAAAGAAATCTTTCAAACTCTGTTTGTAGCAGTGAGTATGATTCATGTAAGGTTTTATTCCTTCAACAAAGGAATTAGCAAAGATATAGAAGACTAAAACCACGATTAGCTGTAAGCTGGGACTGTTTAGCATAAAACCAGAGTGGGTATACATAGGGTGTACTTTCTGGCTCTGGGCGTTACACACTAATACACAGAGATGTAACAAGCCATGTAATGTGCTCAGTCTCTGAACCAAAACTTTGGCTCAAACAAAAACCCTTAAATCAAACTAAGACTATAAGCCCACAATAAAGAGCAAAAATATTTCCAAAGGCTTCAGAAGAAAAGCATTTAAAACACTGTTTTTTTTCTCTCTACAATGCAACTGAAAGAGTCTGTATTTTCTTTAATTAGACTTTAATTACACCAACATTCTAATTTTAAACCACATTAAACTGAATGCTATCAAAATGTTGCAACAGCTCATTAAATGCATAAAAACATTTCATTAATTCAGATGTGTTTTATTTAACGGTTAATGGAGGGTGACATTAACTCTCTCAATGTGACATAAAATTAAACTCCTATAAAGAAATGACGAATGATTGCAACAGAGCACATGCCAATTTGAATGTGAAACAGTGAAAAACATTCATTTCTTGTTTTTGATGTCAGTGAAATGTCAGAAAATGACATTATGGTTAAATGACTACAGTAACATGACCTACCATGGGTATAAAAACAGCACCATAAAGAATAAAGTAGAGTATGAATATTCAGCAATTTGTGGAGTAATTTGAGAACAAGGTTCCTCAACATGAAACTGCAAAGACTTCTAATATTCCACTACCATTTTGCTATTAAAAGGTTCTAAAAATCTGAAGACTTCCCTGTGTACTAAGGACAAGTTTTACATAACTACATATCTTTAGTCTTTAAGCTCGTTGCATTAAAAATAGACATAGTTATGTCGTGAAAATTACTGCAAGGGCTCAGGTACGCTTCCAGAATTCCAGGTTAAAAATTTGTCATGTAAGGAAGAAGCCATGCGTAAACTTGATCCAGAAATGGTACCAGCTACCCTGGCCCAAGCTCATTTAAAATAACTATGAAAAAGTAAAAAATTTTCTGAAGTCAGTCAGGTTAAAAAGTTAATTGGCTCATGCAAAGTCCTGCTGACTAAAGAGAGCATGAACCACTTAGCACACATTTAAGCAGCCTACACCTCTGAAAATAAACTTATTTTAAGAAAAGTAAATCAGAGAAGTAAAAAGTAATTTCAATAGTTCTGCAAAGTGGAATTTTCATACTGAAATTCCAGCTGAAAGGAAATGTAAAGTATTCACTTTAGCAAACTGACACTTCACAGAAATGCAAGCAAATATTAGAACAAGGTACAGCCATGTGTTTTATTGAGAGGACTTGGTTTAAAGTCTGAATATATACACAAATCAAATATGTGCAGTCACTTAAAAAGCCCTGAGTAAATAAATGTCATTACTGATGGCAAAAGTGGTTTTACTTGTGTTTTCTAACCATCCCTCCATATGGCAAATGCTTAGACTAAGTTCACTGAACCTCAAAAGAAGCAATAAAATTCCCCTGAAGTGCACACATATTACGCAAGTGCTGGTTTCCCAAATATTGCAGGATTATATCAGACAGAGTGTCATGTTTTTGCCACCCTGATCTCCTGGCGCTCATCATTGATTACTCAATCCACCTGCTGGCTTCCGAATTGCCTCTGCTACCTCATTCAGTTCACCTGGTTTCCTTTTCTCTCACTGCCTACTTAAGCTCCCTCCAATCCCTCATTTTCTGCCAGATAATAATCAGACCTATGTCTAGTTTTGTTCCAGCGTTCTACGGATTGATCCTCAGTTGCCGACCTTCTGCTTTATGCCCCTGGATTACCCTCCTTGCCCTCGACGGACACCGCAACTTTTCGGATCTTCTGGTTACCGACCCTGCCTGTCTTTGGATCTCTGAGCCTTGTCGTTGCCTGGACGAGTATTTTGCCATCCTGTTTACCTCCCAGCTGTTGCCTGGTTTCTTCTGCAGACCATTCCCCCGGACTGATCCTCTGTTCATACTCCTCCACCAATAAACTGGTCATTTGTCCAGAACTCCCTGTGTGTGGCTGTATTACGGATCCTCAGGGTAACTCATTACACAGAGTGCAGTTATATGAAATCTACAGAAAGAAAACACTGCTTTACATCTTTTATCACATGCATCATGATACTCCACAGCTGACGAGTGCAGTCAACACAAAATTATATATATTAAAAAAAAAAAAAAAAAAAGCTCTGAGAAACATGTGGTGGACAAAAGTGCAGTCAGTCTACATGCTTGGTTTAAAGCTTCACATTTTAAATGAAACCCACCTTTTATTGTCATATGGCATAGCTGATGTAACAATAAACCTTTTATGATATCCGAAAGGGCTGGGAAGAGATTGCAATCCTTAATTTTTGCATGCCGACATTGTATTTGACATTTTTTTACAATGACACAAGACCTCAACTGAGGTATTTCCAAAAGAAACAGCTGTTTTTTGGGTCTCCTGCTGCCAAGACAGCAATTTTGCAGAATTATACAATCTTAACTTTTTTATTAAATCACTCTGCCTAGTCTGCATGGATCTCTGGTATTTGTCAACCTCCACTTCTTTGGTATCAACATCTCACACTGCAGAGATTTTAATACCCACCAGATTTTTTTTTGTCTCTGCAATCAGAGAAAAAAAAAACTGCACAGTTAAATTGCATATATGTGAAATGAGCTCACACAAATAAAACTGAACTGAGACTAATTTAATGCAAGTTGAGTGATTGAAGAGGTAGATTCTGGTGTTGAAAGGTGAAAAAGCAGATGATGGAAATTAGATTAAGAGAGTAATGTGCTGTCTCATCCTTGCTTCCGATTATCTGTACAGATGTGGGAGAAAACTGAAGCATATATAATGTCTGGAAATGCAGTACAAATGTGAGCATTTGCCTGACTACATCTATTAATATGTTAGTCTCATCCACGTATCCAGCAGAAGAAAAAAAGGGCCACACATTAAAAAGCTACACCTGCAATTTTTTTTTGTTTTGGGGTTTTTTTTTTGCTTTGCTTCCGTGTGTCCATGCTTGTCTAATAAAAATAAAAAAATGTTGAGATGCTGCCACCATTACAGCCACAAAGGAAAATAGGTATATCCACATGCTGCTGTACAAACATTATGTTAGACTTTATTCAATACTACAATTGCTGAATAATTGTAATGTCTATTGGTTATTCAAGTCCTGACTTGATCAAAAGCTTTTAAAGCTTTAAAGCTTTTGAGCAGATTTAGTTTCATGACCACCTCCATTTTGTGGTTAGTGTTTAAGACAATAGCTAAACCCAAAACCCTCAACTGAAAATCATGATCACAGACATCAAGCTCACATGTCACAGCCACTGACAAGAAAAAACTAAATGGTTTGTCTTGATGACAGGGTTGTATTGCACTAAAAGGACAACAGGCTTCCTATGGGTGCAAAACTCAAAATCTTATTCCAAACAGACTTAGCAACCATCTACATTAAAACGATGTCATGCGATATAAAATTTAACTTGTAAAACCTGTACTTATGTAAAGGGGAGTTTTTTCCTTCCCATTGTCGCCAGTGTGCTTGCTCAGGATGGGAGACTGAGTTGGACTTAATCTGTTGGTTTCCTTATATAGGCGATTATGAATTGACTTTCATTATGTTTTTTGGGTTTTTTTTCCTGTCTGAAAAGCATCTTGGGATGGCATTGCCGTGATTTGACGCTATATAAATAAAGTTGAATTGAATTGAAAGTTGAACTGAATTATGTCGCCCATTTTCTTAGCATGAATGGAGACAAATCCGGTAACGTGTGCACTCTTTTCATGTTGTACTGTTACAGAATATTTAGTCCGCAATCAGTCAGCTGCAGAGAGAGAAGGCAGACTCTTCAAGACAAGTGGAATATCACTGACAGTAACTGGGGCTGGCTCCAAAATATATCTGGTACCAACAGACTACCACGCCAAAAATACCAATATCATGGACTACTAAGTCAGTAAATGTTTCAAAATGGTGTCATTAGTTAAATACACATCTACTTAGTGTGCTATTTGTTTTTTTTTTTACTTACAAAATAATCACAATAGAAATTTGAGCACAAAGATATATATTTTTCTTCATCCAGGTTACAATCACTCTTGTCTAAATATGAATAATGCAGCCTGCAAAAAGACTAATCAACAGGCTTCAGAATATCAGTTCACAAACCAGGAAGTGACGTCACACTAACCCATATGTTATAGGCTATCTTTGAGTCTGCAAAGCATGTGAGACGTATTGCTTTGTTCACACACTGCAAACTACCAGATCTGTAGAGAAACTACTGTGAAGATTGTTAAAAATAGGGAAGTCATTGCTCTTGCAACTGTCCATGCTTTAGTTTTCTTTTACTGCAGAACTTTTTATTAATCACATCAAGGCAACAGTAAAACAGAGCATTATATTGAACTGATTATTCATGGCTTAAAAAGTTTTCAAGAACATATAAGGATATATGCTATCTCATAGCTCTACTTGAATCATCCTGTTGTTGAATTGTTCTGTTTAAATAAACTTGTCTTGCCTTACTTTTGTAAGATATCTTGAATGAGCTCGCATTTACCCAAAGTATATGGGCCTGCAAAAGTCACATGACCAAAACCCAGCCACTGGGAAGGGCATGTCTAGATCAGACACTTCCTCCAGATTCATAATCTGACTGAACCTATTGTATACTCTACCCCTGCAGAAACAGATGCACCAGACAGATAATGACAGTGGACGCTTTTTTTAAGACCTACTTGTCTCTCATACAGTATCTACCATCTGGAAACACTATCAGTTTTAAGACTCATGCTTCATTTTTACTGTAATCAACAACAGATTCTCAGCTGCAACAAAGTTACTAGATTTATGCAACTTTCGTTTTTCCTTAGGCAAATGGAAAACCTATAAAACAAAACTGCAATCTATGAATATAATCAATCATGTGTGTGTGATTCCTATACAATGGCATGTGTAAGAGAGTGTGATTCTCCCATAACATCCGATTTTCTGCCCTTGGTGCAGACAAATGCAGTTGACACAATTAAGCTTGAAACTAATGAATTTACTCTTCCAAGCAAGAATATGAATCACAGATTCAACAGCAAAAGGTAGTTTTTTTTTCATGACCTGAAATGATGAGGAATGCAGAGGCTCAGCAGTCCTGCAGATATCTGACACCACTGTTGAGTGGAGCAGGAGAAAACCTCATTCATTTCCAGCTCCTGTATTTATTAACAGTAGATCCCGTATCAAAGCACAAGGGGCAAAGCATCTAGCCCAACACACACACCTTCCGTTTTCATTACACTGGGGTTCAATTACCTGGGTGGCTCTGTAAAGGGATGGGGGGGGGGGGGGGGGGGGGGGGTCAAAAATGGCACAAAACGACTTTTAAGAGCTAATGTTGACCTAAGGCACAACCTTCACTCCCTCCCAGCTTCTGAAAGGATCCCCTCATGGTCTGGACGACGCCATAGCCTACTGCTTGTGTCTCTAGGCTCCACTGATTTGGAGACACAGCAGCCCTTGAGCATCTAAGAGACCACCCCTTAAAATGTAGGTTCAACTCAATGGTCAATTTTTGAGTAAGAGAGAGAGAGGGGAGTCTTTTTGACTCCACAGGCCATTTCAGTACACTGTTATTACAACTTTTACCACTACTTAAATAGTCCCAATGCCCTGTTAGTCATCTCCTGTGCCTCAACAAGATGCAACATAAGATAACAGTGGATTCCTGTGTTGAAATGCCTGATACAAACCTCCCATTTAAATTTCCAAATCTGAAAATACAGGATAAGGCTAATTTCTTAAGATGGTCATTAGTGCTTCCTATGTTATTCTGAAAGAATGTGAAGGTTGGGGATTACTCTGAGTGGATAATGTGTCTTCCATCTGCTGCTGCAACCTCTGCTTAAAAAAAAAAAAAAAAAAAAAAGAAAAAGAAAAGAAAAAAAAAGACATTTAACACTTGGCAAGCTTTCCGTATAATGTCTTTGGTGGTTCGTTGAGAAGAATTATAGGGTTTTTCCTCTATTATACAAGGAAACGTGTTCTTGCTGAAACGGCACATACCAAAGTGCTAAACTGGAGGTTCGGGCAAAAACAGTACTCAAAGCTCAACATTGACGTTGCCCTTTCTTTCACAATTAAATTGTCACTGTAGCTAAAAAAAAAAAACAAACTTATCAGTAAACTTTCAATCAAATAAGCTGTGCAAGCTCAATATGGAGACATATAAGTGATTTCCAAGGGGTACAACACTTCTAAGACATGAAGCAAAAATAGTTTACCCTCAAAGTTTACATGCAGTACTTTCTGTCTTATCAGTAGTGCAGTAAGATAAATGCTAGCAGATTGCTAACCATGTCAGCATAAACAATACTTGCTAATACATATTTAAGTTAGTGATATTTAAGTCATTTCTTCTTAGTTTAACATATACACATCCCAACATTTCCTAATGTAAAATAAATCACACTGAAGATTATTTCTTCATTTGTAGAGGCTTTGGAAAATAAAAAAAAAACACTGATAGATGAATGGCTAACAGCACAACCTATCCAAGAAGCTCTTTAACTTAACCTTAATAAAACTAAACATTTAATCTCCCATAGGATGAAGAGAAAAAATGGAAAAGCATGGAGATTTAGCCAGTGTCATGTTTGTTCAGACATTTCTTTCTTGATCTGGATCACTGCAGGTCATGACAAAGTCACCAAACTTGTTTCCAGTTTTAATGCACCAAATCTGTTGGGTTAAGTCAAGGATCACCAACTCCTGTCCTGGAGGGCAGGTCTTACTGCATTTACAGGATGTTTCCCTGCAATAACAAACCTGATTCAAATGAATTCGTCATTAACAGACTTGTGCAGAACTTGACAACAATCAGGTGTGTTGCAGTAGGGAAAAGTTGGTAAACCCTGGGTACGGTTTCAGAAAACATCATGACTCTCACATAACTTCCATCACTGTTCAAAAGCTGCAGGTTCACATAGTGACAAATCATGCAGCAATTATTATTTCACATGATGGTAAAGCGATCTGATCCTGCACATCTTTTTGAGCACTCTTAAAAGCCACACTTGATTATTCTGCCAGCAGATTTTAAAGACTTTTGGAAAACCAGCCAAACATCTACACGACATCACTGTTACCTTGTTACCTGCCATCCTTTGGAATAATCTTGGTCAAAATATAAATCTTTATTACCTGTGAGGACAAAACACTCATTTTGGAAGGGGAAGGTTAAGGCTGTTCCTGAAGTTTCATTCTACACCCAGTTTGCATAAACTGGGTGGAGTGGTAGCAATACGAAACATACAGTAAATACAGCAGGTGGTGTCTTGGGGATGAAGGGAATGAAAGTTGACTTATCCATGACAGACAGGCATTCTGGGAGTTCATTGTGTTCATTGAATTAATTGTGTCCACTGAGGAGCAAAAACTAAATGGCAACACTTCCCTTGAGGTAGAATAAAATCACTACAATTACTGCAATATTTCAAGAGGTACGTGCTTTTTTCTCAAGCATACTAAACTTTCTTATTTGAAAAACAGTCAAATGCAAAACATTAACAACAAAGATGCTAGCCTAAGTTAAGTTAACATCCCTCTAATACAGTGTAAACTTAGGAGGCATCCTGGAGGATCCATTAAGCCATTATAATGAACCAACCTCTCTGAACCACTAACTTTGGCAGGAAATTGCATTTTCCATTTTCGCCATGAGTTTCTTCATTGACAACCCAACTCCTGAGCCAGCATCTCTCCTTGGCAAATGCTCATAAAACAGACAGATGATACAGCTGCAGAAAGAGCAGGCGAAGTTTGCAATAAAAGATATTTCTTTAAATTGAAGCACATAATCTCACTGTGTCAACATTTTCATTCTGCTCCATTAGATTAAGTATCATTAATCAGGAGTACCATTTGACAGACAGACTGTTGGAACATATCATACAGCACTCACTGGTGTAGCTACTGTGTTGATTTACAACAACCGTACCTACTGTAAACCCAACAAACCGGCAGATTGTATGAACTACTGAAACAAAGACCAAAACACAAAACATATTTTTTAAGCAAATGCAAAGGAAAATGCTTGCTTGGCTCGGGAAGGTGGGCTGGAAAAGTGGAGAAAGCTGAGCTTGCTTCTAGCTCTGACCTAGATTTGCTGTACTGTCAAAGACATATATTATCTCATCCAAGGTAAGGAAAAGTCGATAACTGCGCTGGGCACCAGTCAACGCAAATGTCTATGGTACAGCAATTTTTACAACAGGACTTCTGTTGAAGGCCGCAATAAAAGTAATAAAAAGCAAATAAATAAATGCACAGCTTAGTTTTCCATTTCTAGATCTGTTATTGCAATATTTCCAAACTTTTACACCTCTTAAAAGCTCAAATAAAAGCATAGTTTATAACACAAAATAAAAAAAACATAATAGATTTTTCCACTCAGCACATCTGAAAAGTATGCAAGAAGACCCACACTGGTTTAAATCTGCACAGCCTGAAAATCCATACTGCGCTTTTATCAAATGAACTAGACACTTTTAGTACCTCTAATTTAGTATATTCACTCTGTAGCTGTGTCATACACAGATCAATCTGTCAGAAACCATTAAAGGGTTTGTACTTATCCTGCAAAGAAATGAACGCTAAATCAAATAAGCTCTGAAATCTTCTTAGCACACCTGGACTTGTTATTATTGGCAGTGAAACATAGAGTGATGTCATCCAGCCAAATGGAGCAGTTCATCTGACTTCCACTGTAGGAGGTGTTGAAATTTCAGCTAAATGCTTGCAGTGCATGCTGGACACTGTGGTAGCAAATGTAAGGAAATGGGTTTGAATATATTGCTGCAAAAACATCAGCTTGTTATAAAACTGTATAATATCCTTGCGATGTATATTTGAAGCATTGTAGTTTAACATTTTGATTTCTAGACGTTCTTAAGAAATTCATCCAAATCTGAGATGAATGAGATGAACAGTCACAGCATGGAGGAAATCATAAATCTGCAACGAGATTTGTGTGAGATGCATGTGGATCAGGCACTAAGGCTTTTCATGCTGGTTAGCTGAAACACAAAAGTGCAGGAGCCTTTATACTTAAAATCACAACAGCATGAAATTAAAATTCGTGGAGGAAAGACCTAATGTAAGGCTCCCAATGAAAGGACTTCATGGAGTTGGAATATCCGCCTCACTGATGCTCCCCCATTGGGCTGAAAGTCTACTGGAGCAAGACGGGAAAACAAACACATGAACCCTGAGGCAGGACACGTGACACTTCAAAGCGATCCGACACTATGGACCCTCTTCCTTAAAGCCAGTGTGGCACTCGCACCCATCGTGAAACCCAAGTCAAACTGCCTTCCTGGTCATCGTTTCCTCCTCCATCTCTTTTTCCCATTCCTCCCTCTGAAGAACACATGAGTCCCATTACTGTTTTATTATCTCAGCACACCATTAAAGCTAAAATGTCAGACCTGGTTACAGGGTCTATGCCTCCACATTCACTCTTGTGACAAATTTTCCTTAAGAAAAGGGACTCCGATTTGAGAGTTGATGCTTTTTAAGAGTATTACATTTTCTTTTTGACTTTTAGATATTATATAATATATTCCTTTCTTTGTGTTATTTTATACAATATAGACAGATTACTGGAAGTGTTGCCATGTTGCCATATATTAATGCACAAGTGACAAAAAAAAAAAACATACAAAATGCCAAACTGAATCACTTATGTCCTATAAACCATCTGCAAACTCTTTCCAGAGGTGAAACAGCTGACTAAGGACTCTCTGCAGCTGGCATTTGTAAACCTTGTGTGTCCTGTTGGCTTTCCATTAAAGTGAGGTGGAATAATTAATAAGAGTCTGGAAGACATTCCTCTTGCTAGAGGCAACATTCTGGCTTCCAGCCTAAACCAACAGTGGGAAAAAACAGGGATAACTGTAGGCCAAAGTGAGCCTCCAGATGGGGCTGAGTAACAACTAGCAAGCTTTGCACAAAAGAGGGAAAAGGGGTTGAGTTTGGGGAGAGGGCAAAGAGTTTGAGGACTAAATCATGAGCAAGCCCCTGTGTGCATGATAGTACATGTTGAAGGCACGCTGTTTATTGTTTTGATTACTCACCGCTCTCACTCTTTTCAATGACGTCGACAAGCTCGCCTGCTTGAAGGCTGATTTCTGCAGGCTCTTGCTTCTCATAATTGGCCACCACCACATACTGTTCCAAGAGCATTGGGTCCGAAGCATCCAGACCTGGAGTTGATGGAAAAAAGCATGCTGTCAGCCAGCTGCCAGCCATAGGTCCACGAGAACGACTGCCAGGCACTCGTTGTGCCATAGGCCACTATGTCTGTAGAGCTCAGCCAATCACAATAATCACAGAGATCAGTGCATCTTCCCCAGAGTCTAGCCATAGAGCTGCATCCCTCTCCAGCCCAACATAAAGGGCAATGGAGATGCTGAAAGTTTAAAAAGTAATTCTCCCTTCAAAAAGTGAAGGTTCAAGTTGTCAAGTGCAGAAAATCCATTTTGTTCTACTAAAACAAGCTCATCCCTATTGTCCAAAAAAGGCTGTGTTCAGGGTCAGCAGATGGAACAGTGAAAAGTTTAAAGATGAATAACGAGACAGAAGAAGACAGAGGAGTGAGCTCAAGCCAGCTGAGGACAGGACAGTCAGGTCGAAGAAAGAAAAAGCTATTCTGGAAAATAAACCATCTGCTAAAAAGCCTCCTTCTAGCCTCCTTGTAGCCTCCTAGTTGGGGTTGGAAGAGTAGGGGGGTTGTGTACGCCAATCATAAGAGTCGGCACTCGGGGCCTTAAATAGAACCAGATGAAGGGGCTGGAGCTGCGCTCAGAGGGCTGGCTCTCTTCCTCTATGAAACACTAGAGCTCTGACTACAGCGTGCAGCTCAGCCAATGGAGTTCTTCCTGTATACTTCACAAAGTTAACCATGTAAGCACCAACAGTGACTTAGTTTCTCACTTGGCCTGTGCCTGCATAGCTAACTGGGTCAACGCTCATTGACTCACCAGATTTTGGTTCACAAACAACCAGAATAACGTCTTAAGAAAGATGCATGTTTTTAAAATGTGAAGGTACTGAAACAATGTATAGTACTCAGTTTATTACAAACATTCACAACCTTTTTCTTTTTCTCTTTGCAAGCTCCATTAACTGAGCCCGGCTGAAACCTTAATCATGAGAAATCCTCAAAACAAGCATAGCTGAAAGAACTGAAGCAGATCTAACAAGTGTCAGCTGGAATCCAGACGCAAACCAGCTGACGTTGAGTTCACGCATTAAGAAGGGGCTGCTGCTGACCACGGAGTTTGAGGCTCTTTGTAAATTTTAGATTCTACATGTTTACTCTGATATCATTCCTACAGCTCAGATGTACGTTTATGTTGTGTTTGAACAGCAAGCAAAGATCCACAGGTATTGTTGAGATTTCTATCTGTTCATGGCCAAACGTGGCCAAATGTTTTAGCTCACTGCTAACAGTTTACCGAAGGGTTAAAAGAAAGCCATATATTTTCAAACAGTCTAACAGCTTTAGGAAAGGGTAACTGTATTTCATTATGAGGATGGAAAATAGCATCAATTCAGTCTAATAAATGTAAAAGTTTGGGCTCAAATGATGACTGAGCAGGTTTGACTCAACTGCAGATGTGGCCAGCAGTCACTTTGACAAGGGATTTCTCTAAGTCTGGATAATATTTTGCTCTCAATTTGGAAAAAAAACAATTGAAATGTAAGTGACAGAACTTAGCACAGCATCCTCAGCATAACATATGCAAAAAGTGTCAAACAAATGGACTCCTGTGGTTGAGCTGTGGTTTATCAGTCAGTATCTCCACAAGATGTTTTCTGAAAACCACAAAGCTGGGAGCAGCAACAAGGGAAAGAACATGTGCAGAAAGCCTTCTTGTGCTTCAATATATAACATGGAAACAATTACTATATTTACAACAAAAGCTCATATCTATTTTGACAGCATAAATAGGTTTGTATAATTGATTGGCTTGTTCATTATAGATTAATTAAACCATTGCTTTGTCATTATTTCACTACTTCACTACCACAAAAGCATTTTTTCCCCTTACAAAATAATGTTGGAAGTGCATCTGTTCTGAGTTTACAGAGTGTATTTTTGTAACGACACTATAGATCCTGCAACCAAAGACAGGAATAAAGAAAAAAATACTGTTAAGACTGATGGGCAGGTTATTATCTCATAAAGCTCCAGTCTCTGTCAAATGATATAAATGTAGTTTTCTAAAACACATAATTAACCACTGTTGATAGTGAGCAGAAATGCAAGACCTGGGGTGTGTGAGCAGACTTTCTCAGCAAAGTCAACAGGCCTGAAAAACAAACGCTAATATTTCAGTTTCATTCAGGAAATGAAATGTTTTCCAACAGCAGGAAGACGGAGTCTGAACAAGGAGAACGTGTGAGAAAAATGAGGTGAGACTGTCTTAAACAGGATATAGGCTGAATTTAAATCAGAGCTGAGTGTAAAATGTACGACATATAAATGAAACAAATGTTGATGTCAACTATTGCAGCACTTTAGTAAAGCTGCAGCATTTTAATCAGTCACTACCAACTGCTAAGCGGCTGCATGAAAATTTAACCATTTAGATACAAATGAAAACATGAAACACCCAAATTCCATTCCTAAATAAGAATAAAAACCCTACAATCTAAAAGAGCATTTAATAACTTTACTTATTATAGATGTAATTGGAGGAGTAATACTTTTAAGACTACTTGTAAGAAAGCAGATGAGAGCTAGTGTTTTGCAGCATGCAATGTAATTTTAACACTGCATATAAACAAAAAAGTATTTGTTAGCTCAGAAATGTGTTTCCCTCTTGGCAATGGTCACATTCGTGCTATTAACCAAGTCCTGTATTTGCCCCTCCTCGCTCAGATTTATACATGTGCTTCCTGCTCCCACCCTTGCACTCCCAAACGTCCTAACTCCGACCAACCCCCCTTCCCCACTCACCTATCATCAGCTCCATCCAGAGATGATGACAGTCAGGACAGTTTGCAATAACTCATCACCAAGAGAAGGAAACCAGGGAGTCTGGTCTACACATTTATACCAAAGCTGTCTGTTTAGTGAAAGATCTTTCAAGGATTTTGCTGGCTAGCACATACTGTAGTTGGCACTAACTTTTAGTAACTTTATCAGAGCAGATCTTGTTGAGAGAAGTAAAATCTGGCATAGCACAATGCCTTTGTTTGGCTCATCTGCAGCAGATGTGCAGCTGGATTAGACGGGGATGCAGAACGGCTTTTCAATGTAGTACAGATGTAATCATGTCACTGAATCAGTATGTGTCTCTGGGGTGGGGGGGGGGGGGGGGGGGTGTAAGGGTCAGACCAAAAGTAAATACTACAAAATACATCTTCCTGTAAGACTTGATGTTGCGGTAACCAAGCTAGCAAGCTGCTGAATAGGTTCTTTCTCAGCTTAATCTGCTGACTATCTCATCTTAAAAGTGTGTAAACATATTTAGATGCTACAAGAGAAGTTGGATCAGAAAGATGGAGTTTGTATACATCCAAAGTTTGATTTCCATTTGCAACAACATTATTTAAAAAGCCTAATTCTTCTGAAAATAATAGCAAATGTAAAATTTTGTAAAAAGTTAAGTCAATTTCCTATTGTTTTATTGCTTTTGCTATCACTAAAAATAAAAACACGCATTTCACATGAGATGACATGTGGTTTTGTATACGTGAAACACACAAGCCATATGGAAATGTGATTTTAGAAAGTTTTTAATGGTAATAACATGTAAAACATGCGTAAATGTCAATATGAAACCCATATGATCACATGTGAAACCCATCTGGCTTTACACTCAAAAAAGACAAACAGCCTGTTTGTCCAAGTTACTAATCTCTAACATGTAGTTTCTACATAAAAAAATATGATTTAAGATTTACATAATTAGTTTGAATACATCTTACTTAAAACTTTACAAGAATATATTTACTTAATTGATGTATGTTGAACTAACTTGAAGGAATCAAGTTCAAATACAGACGTGGATAATCTCGGAAACTATTGCGAGATCAGATTACAACTTCAGGGAAGGAGAGCTGACGGCGCGTGCGTTGCTGCCATTTCCTTCAGACAAACCTGAGGAGCACTTGTAAAGGTTAAGGTGAGCTTACTCTTATGTAATTTAAAAAGTGTTACCATGCTTGAACGTGCCTTACTATACATACATGTGCATCTGAATTTAAGTATTTGGTAAATGAATTTATGACTTTACAATGAGGGGGGGGGAGCTAGCCGTTGGTCACCGTGATGCTAACGACAAAATGTAACGGGCGGCGCAACAGTTAGCTTAATTAGTTCAACATGTTAGTGCAATTTATGTTAGATGATCGTGGTTTCGTAAGTTTACCATGTTGTTGACATTTTTAGACGTATTTTTAATCTTTTAAGACGAAAATGGAGAGATACAGTTTACACGGTTTTCGATGTAACGCAGTGAAACACTGAAAAGGCAGGTGAAACCCCGCGCAACCACGCGGAGTTATTTGCTGCACCTGTCGCTTCATCTTAGCTTAATATTTTATGGCTATAATCCAGCTGCTATCTTCGACTCTCTGGAAACATCAGGTTGATGCGACACATTTTCAGATGCACGCTCGCTGTCTACTTGTGGGGTGGTGTTATGTGTTTGTGGGTCAAGGCGCATTAACGCTGTTTGTAACACAATTGTTAAACACGCGACTACGTAGGGATAGAAATGTCACACAGTCATGTAAATAAAATAGATCGCTTCAAACTGTGCAGTTATTTAAAGACAAGGGGCATACACATAAATACATCTCTGCAAACAAAGGGAACCGCACCCCAACTAGTGTCAGGGTCTTCAGTCACGAGAAATAGATAAGAATGTCTGCGTTTTCAGGGTGGTGAAGACAGAAACATTTGCTTTATGGCAATGGAAGCTTGTGTTGTTCAGCTGCCTGCTCATGCAGCAGCATGTACAACCAAGCAAGCAGAATTTTGTGTTCGACTTATTTCTGAGGCACAATATAGCTTAATATGAATAATGTTTGGATGATGATGATGATATTTGGAGGAAGGTTTATTACTGAATTACTGTCCACCATATCCAGCAGGTGAATCAGCTGAGACTTTGGAACAGATAAGACTCAATCTGCTGTCCGAAGTAAACATCCGAAATAATGAAAACAAAGTAGCTGCCATGATGGACAAGACTTTTGCACTGAGACGTCATGAGGTGGTCCAAGATGCACCCATGGTAGCAGATTTCAAAGCAAGGTGGCCAGGTCTCTTCAGTGTGAGGGAGGCAAGTAAATATAATGTAAACACAATGTTGGACTGTTTCTCAAAATGCATGACCATCATTATTCTTTTTTTCTGTTTAATTTCAGGTGAATTCAGAATTCAAGAGAATAACCACAGTTGAACTGCAGTCCAAGTTCTACTCACAACTAGATGCACACTCGGAAAACTTGATGAAGGTGTTTGCCAGAAAAGGAGGAGTCCTTGGGAAGAAGATAAAGGCAATGATGGTTCCAATGACTCAAGTAAGATAACATGCCGGGAAACTTAAGTTTTGATGTCCAGAATTTCATAACGATAATGTGACTAAGTATCAGAGATATGTAAGCAAAGAAGACACCTCAATTATTACTAATTGAAACTCCCCAACTTGTCATTTTTTTCATGTTGATAACTCAGTTGCACATAAATGTCTGCACTACTTGTCATTTTAGACCAAAAAAGAATTATTGAACATAGAATTACAACAAAACAGGTACCAAGTTCTACAGTTAATATTTATGAAACCTAAAATTGGAGTGAAAAATAATTTGTCTGACCTAATTATTTTTTGCATTACATTAAACATTTTATTCACCGATATTCTGCATGCATATATATTAAGGCTCTGTTTGGCTGATCTTTGTACCAAACCACATACATCTTTTAAGAGCTGTATGTTAGACAACTTAATGTTTTTTTTAGTGCATTGTTATCACTACTTGAACAGTACATGGGATGTGTTTTCCAGACACACTTGGTTGCAGTTTTTTGTGTATCATTATTGCCAGCTTTCTTCAAATGTAGGATTTAGGTGTTGGATAATTTGGATAAATGGTTTCATTGACAGTTAATTTATTCCAGAAATTCCTGACTAAAATGTCATTAGGTTTGACCAAATCTAAGCTAAATTAGTTAACAGTTGGCTAAAGAGGGATCATTATTTTTTTTTACATTGATGGGTAGGAGTAGTAAAACAGGTCATATTATAACCTAATAATACAACCTATATTTTTAGAAAAGTATATTAATTCATATGGACATTACTTTGAATTACCTACACTGATATTTTTATAACATTACATTTCAAGATACAAGATAAGAACTTGTATTGTAATTGAGCCAGCATCTCAGCACAATGAAATTATCAGGACAGTTAAAGATGTGAAATTATGATAAAAGTAGAAATTACTTTATGTGGCTACTACAGTATAGTGTAGACCTTAAGTAACCTTTTCCAGACCGTGTCATTTAGTGATCATCCATTTTTCTAGCTTACATAATCCTACGCTATTTCTAGGTTAAGATTCATATCTCCTATGGTCAATGAATAACAGACAGGGTGTACCCATAAAAGTTTCAGTCTCATCATAGGGTAACACAGAGGACAGACATCTGCCTAATGAATATCAAGTAAAGATATTCAAATCATATGACTACTTAAAGCCACCCCCTACATTTGCACCTAGGTTAGTTTTAAAGACATTTTCTGTGCCAATTGGTTTTGAACCTAATGGTTTGGTCTGTGTGTGAGCATCCTTTTCTATATTTCATTATTAGGTTGACAGCATTGATGTGAGAAGAGAATGCATCCTCAGAGGCTTGACTGTGTATCTGAATGAGGATCCACAAAAATTTATCAAGGACTACAGGGTAAGTTTAACAGTCATCATGTAATATTAATAAAATAATTATACATCATAAAAAATGTGGTCATCCCTCACACATGGAAGGTTGTAAGGGATGAAATTTAAATAGGACAGACGTTTTGGGTTTTTTTCTCTTTTTTGTTAAAACTGTCTCTGTCTCTATAGTACATATGTACTATAGTACATAGTACACTCTATAGTATACTGTGGTGGGTGTGAAGAATTTTCCATGATGAAGACAAATGTGTTCAGATAGCTCCAGTCTGGTTGTCTCCAGGTTATGTCCAATGATATTACCAGCTTTATTGATCATTTTATTGATCCTACTGACATCCCTGGAGTTGTTACTGCTCCCCGTTACACTATAGCATACTTGATGACACTGGCCATCACGCTCTGGAATACCATCTCTCACAGGTTGCTGCAAACATGGAAGGATTGAAGCTTCCTTTTACCAAATTCTTTCACATCTGACCATGAACTATTGTTCAGAAGTACATCCCTCAGCTGTGTAGCAGTTAAAATTCATTCAACTCTTACACAATTTCTCTGGTTCCTTTTGTTCAGGCACTGTGGAAAAACACTTAAAATGGAAAACTATATATTATCAAATTTCATGTTTTTGAATTGTTTCAGTTCACATTATTCTAATATACTACTTTGAGCAGCACAAGCTCTTAGATCTATGCCACCAGTTCCAGAAGTCTTGTGCAGCTTTGAACTTCCAGAAGCTTTGAATATGAACCCCTCCCAGACACTTCACTGCTCCAGGTGGAGATTCAGCTTCGCGATTTATATCAACAGCAGCGGCGCCTGGTAAAATGTACAGTTATAACCTGTGATATTAGTCAGCAGTGACGAGGCATGGCGAGGTGTCGGCTGCCAACGCATGTTAACAGTCTTGTAATCCGTCCCTCATCTGTCTCTCCTGCACACACGCAGAGTCAAAGCACATGTTTTAGGCAGCATTTGACGGCAGGCGGAGCCTCTGTTCCTGCAGCAAACTTTTATTCCGGATTAAACAGACACACTTAACAGGCATGTCGTCCACCAAGACATCGGCTAGTTCTTAGATACTTTGGACATGTTTACAAGTCACTCCTTCTTTCTACGGGAATTCTTCTTTTTAATCTTTTATAAGACAGAAATTTGCGACCGTTTGAGAACTGTTTCTCCACACATTGAGCGCGTGCACAAACACGTTGGCACATACTTTTAAAACATTTTAAAACATATTTTAAATCATTTTCCTCATGCATTAGGTAGCAACAACACATGCAACAGCTTCACAAATATACATTTATTGGTTTACTTTGGTTGAGTTTCTATAATTTGTTTTACAAATTATAATAATTTTTTTTTAAAATCGTTAGAGTACTAGATAAAGAAATAATCGACAGAGTACCCGATTACAAAAGTACTCGATAGTTGCAGCTCTAGTTCACTACCATCTGAGTCTTCGTCATTCATTTGTTAGAGCATAGCAAAGCGTTTTTTGTAAAGCCCAGTTGCCTAGCAACGCTGATTCTGTGGCTAGTCTCATCATTTTACATTTTCTATGGGGTCAAAATGACTCCCTCTTCAATCTACAAGTTACCTTTTCTTAATGTAATTTTTGGTGTAGAGTCAGTGCAAAATTGATTTAATTTTTTTTCCTTTTTTTTTTTTTTTTTTTAAAGAAAAGCTATTTGTAAAATCTTAAACATTTACTTTTTTTAATTGTTCTCTTACAGAGCGACGATCAGTCCATTGAAAGAGACATGGCAGAAACGGTGTTTGGGATCTATGTGGTTCATCCAGAGGGTGCAGAAGCTGATGACTGCACTGAGGATATCGGGATAATTTTGGAGGGGGTGGAGGTACTAAGTGGTTTGCCAAGTGTCCCATTTGCAATGGCAATGTTTCTTGGACTTGTATATGCTCTGAACATCAGCTACCCTCCTGAGTTAAAGTATACATTTGAAGCAGTGCAGAAATCATAATGGAGATGGATGGAAACAGGTTGTCGGCCAAGGTACAAACTCAAAACCCTGCTGGCACGTCAATGAACATGAAAGAAAGCCCATGTTGATTTTACTGGCTGCCCATCTAACTGTTCTTTATAAATGTATAAAGTTAAGAATAATGAAAGAAGTTTTAATGTTGCCAAATCTGACTTTGGAAGAAGTAGTCTCAACAGTTTACTGCTATGTATATTACATCATACATTTGTTAACTTTAACTCAGTTTTGTAACATAGCAGCCCAAAGACTACTAAAGTGTGGCCTTTAAAAGAAACATGAACAGCAGTGTGAAAAACTCATGACTTAACTTTGTCTTTGGAAGCACTTTTTCTTTTATTTTTTTCAAGTACTTCCTGACTTAAAATATACATTTGAAGCTGGGGAGATACAGCAAAAGTTATTTTATATTTTATTTTTGGAGATAGAAACAGATTATCAGCAAAAGTACAAGCTCAAAATGTTGCTTGCAGAAAAATTACAAAAAGGAAGCATATTTCCAAGACTTCCTAATTGTTTTTATTTACAAGTGTTTAAATCTTTTATGTTAAATTTTAAAAGTAGCAAAGTTTGGCTTTGGGAGAAGTATTCTCAACAGTTTACTTGGGATTTCATGAAAAAAATTTAACTTTATTGCACTTACTTTATTATACAAGCCAAAAGCACTTTATTTTGCGTTGTAATACATACCATGACAGCAATGTGAAATAATGAAAACTGTCAATATCCTTGTTTTTTTTTTTCATTTTGTAGATTGTACAGAGCTGCTGCAAGGAAAATTACTTATGTTGTTTTTTTTTTTCCTTGTCTTAAAACTTAAGACCATGTTCTGTGTCATTACTGTAGCCACTGTGTTAATGTGCTTGAATGTAGCCTGTCCGGAAAACTTCCTTCCATTAAGAGCATTATTTGTGTTGTTTGTGAAATAAGCACTAAAAACTTGTTTGCATTTAAGAAACTGAAAATGATGTCCTGCTGTTTACTTTTAAATGTTTTATTATGCATTTTGTACGCCAGTGTCAACATGTTAAAACTAAATCCTCTGGTGAAAAAACTTTGGTTGAGACAAATGAAAACTTTATTTCTACTTTGACACCACAAAATTTTTTATTTGGATGAACTAGAAGAAGTCATGGAAATAATTTCCACATAATTAATTTATTTGTTGTCAACATTAAGGATTTTAGTTATTTTAACCAAATATCCTTGGTTTGGGTCATCTAAATATATCAGGGTTAGTCAAACATATGTTCTATGGTTCAGTGTGAACCTATTAAAAGATGTCTTTTCAACAGTTTTTATATTAGCTTAGGTTACACAATATCCTTAAGTAAATTTTACCCAAGAAAATTAGGTTGAATTAATCTAAAGTGATAGTTTAAAACAAACTTATATAAAAGAAGTTAAAGAGACACAGTTAAACTGGGTTAAACTGGAAAGAATAAATTAAGTTGAACAAACTGAAATAAATTAGGTTGACCCAAATAAAGTATATTGGATTAAAAGAACAACTTTTTTTTATGTTGAAAAAGATTAATTTAATGGTGTGGAAATCATTTCCATGATTTTTTTAAGTTCATTTAACAAATCATTTCTTTGAGTGTACAAGCTCACATTTAAAGTTATTTTAACATATAAAACATAACCATACAAATGCCAATGAGTTTTACACAGTAATTTACGTGGATTTCACATGTAATTATATGAGTCTCACATGGAAATTTGAATTTTTAAAGCCACATACTTCTCATGTGCTAAATATGTACCTCACACATGTTTTACATGTATTTGACTACAAAACCACAAGGGGTCACATGTGAAAAATATGTTGTTTTTTTTACATGAAGTTTATGGCTACATTCAGTTGATTAAGAGAATAAATAAAACTACAGAAAATTTAAAAAACCTTGTAACTTCTATATTTATCATTTAGTTTATTAGTTTGTTTATCAGGTACCATGCAAAGAAACAAATAAGATATATAGCCTCACTAATGTTCAAAGTATAACATGAAGTTAATTTGTAACTCCAACGCGGTGATGTGTTAAAGCATTTAAATATTATAGTAGAAAGCCTAACTCACTAAATGTTTGGAAATTTAGTAAGTTATGTTTGTGTCATTGACCCTACTTAGACTCTTAGCCTGACCTCATATCCTGTTCTGTCTTTAAGTTATACATTATCACATGACTCTCTGGGTTTTTACATTTCATACCCTCTCCAGCACATTTTCTGTAACCCTTAAACAACATATTCTTTATTCACTGCACATATTAAATGAATATTATATTTTTTATGTTTTTTTTTTTATTATTAATATTGATGGTGTCATTCTCAGACAAACATCTGTGATGTATGAACTTGTTTCACCATAGGGAATAACAATAAAAGGTTTTAACTGTGTGTTTACATCAGAAAAAAACAGAGGCCTGTTGAAAGACAATAAAACAATCAGGAGACACAAGTAAAAAAAAAAAAGGAACAGAACTCAGATGCTGAATTATATGAAACACAAATGAATCCAAAATTAATTAACAGAGCTGAAAGGAAAAAACAAAAAGGCACATTTGTGATCTGATTCTCATCCAAAACCATTTCTGTTCTGAACACTGTTTTGAGTCTGTAAATAAGTTCAATACTTGATATTTATTGAGAAAGAAGCTGCTGAAACAGCCTTTCAAATGTGATTTGAAAGAACTGATCTGCTTTAATGATTTTCTTTGCCAGTTTAAAATTGTATCCATCTGGTAACACAAACAAGCACACAGACCTCTTGACCCACCCTCCTTCTGACTCATTAACAGATTAACCCTTTCCTCCCTCTAGCAAGCATAACTACATAATGTACAGTGCACGCAAACAACTTTTTACACACATACTGTACAGAACACACTGCAGGCCCCCAGAGACCTGCAGCTCAAACAAACACAACAAGTCTGTACACACTGAAACACTCCCTCAGCCTGTGCAATGACATGGTTTCCACTTGCCACGTAAACCACCTCCTCTCCAGCTGCTTTTCACATGCACTACACCCCCGAGCGCTCCATTTCTTTTCCTTTCCTACTCAATTTCCAAAAGTGTTCTGCAGACCAAACTTTGTGTTTGAATGCAGATAAGATGCAACACTTTGAAGATGACAAAACTCTCCTGAACATCAGGGTTGCACCGTGTCAGCAGTAGCTGATCCTGTTTAATTTTGGGTTTGTTTTGACAGCATATCTCCTCATCATTCATTGTCATCTGACAGTGATGTACACTAACAATCGAAGAATCAGCAGTCGATCCTGACAGCTCTATTATATGTTAGAGAAAAGATAGCATACCTCTCTTTGAACTACACAAAGATAGTAGCCTGACTGATGCCCACTGAATTATAGTGTTTCAACTGCATGGCCCTCAACTTTAAATCACAAACACCAAATGACACATGATAATGAATCTTACTTAAAGCATCTGACAGATAAAGCCACAGTGTAAGAATGCAGTTTCCCTCCGTAACAGTTTATCCACTCCTATGTTCTTAAAAAAAAAGTACAAATCATCACAGTGAACAGAATGGCAGTACTGCCATAAAAATGAAAGCGGTGAAAAACAGGAGTGAGTGAGTAACTGTGACAATGTAATCTTGTAACGTTCCTCTGATTTTCTCTGCTTGCCAGGTAAACATAGCTGAATTTCGAACCACTTTCAATTTTGTGGTCAAAAGTTACATTCTCCTTTTTTTGGGGGGGCAAGGGCTCAGTAAACTCTTACTGAAGACCTGAACCATGCAATTATGGAAGCCATGAGCTGCAACTACAGCACAAATTCACCACAGACTCACTGCACTTTATCTGCTGTCCTGATTTAAGAAAGAAATATCAGCCTTTAACCGCTAATGTCCTGCTTGGGGAGTTTGGTGAAGGTTTCTACATCAAGTGTTGAGAGCGTGCATAGAATGTGCAAGCATAAACACTAAATTATCAGGAAAAGCAGGCTTTAATGTCATTGTTGCTTTTATTGCTCGGCTTGATGGGGGGCCTTAGAAATTAAATATCTGGTAGAATATTTGCTGTTTTATCAAACCAAATTCAGAATTAAAAAAAAAAAAAAGTCCAGAAACAGGCACTGTATGGCAAACAGCTCAGGCATTTGAATATACGTGGA
>NC_136629.1:28939252-29106752 GCF_933228915.1 Telmatherina bonti | reverse complement strand
TGGAGGGTGCTCCATCTGGGGACTCTATTGTTCTGCTGGAAGACTTCAATACTCATATGGGCAATGACAGTAAGACCTGAAGAGGAGTGATTGGGAGGCATGGTCCCCCCCCCTCTGAACCAAAATGGTGTTTTGTTATTGGACTTCTGTGCTCGTCATGGATTGTCCATAACGAACACTATGTTCCAACATAAGAGTGTCCATATGTACACCTGGCATCAGGATTCCCTGGGCCGCAGTTCGATGATCGATTTTGTAGTCGTATCGTCGGACCTGCGGCCACATGCCTTGGACACTCGGGTGAAGAGGGGGGCGGAGTTGTCAACTGATCACCACCTGGTGGTGAGTTGGCTCAATGGTGGGGGAGGAAGCCGGTCAGATCTGTCAGGCCCAAACGTGTTGTGAGGGTCTGCTGGGAACGTCTGGCTGAGTCCCCTGTCAGAGCGAGCTTCAACTCCCACCTTCAACAGAACTTCAACCATGTCCCGAGTGAGGCAGGGGACATTGAGTCCGAATGGGCTGTGTTCGGTGCCTCTATTGCTGAGGCGGCCAGCCGGAGCTGTGGCCATAAGGTCGTTGGTGCCTGTCGTGGCGGTAATCCCAAGACTCGTTGGTGGACACCAGCTGTGAGGGATGCTGTCAAGCTGAAGAAGGAGTTCTATCGGGCCTTCTTGGCCTGTGGGACTCTGGAGGCAGCTGATGGGTACCAACAGGCTAAGCGGCATGCGGCTTCAGCTGTCGCCAAGACAAAAATTCGGGCATGGGAGGAGTTCGGCGAGGCCATGGAGAAAGACTTCCGGATGGCTTCGAGGCGATTCTGGTCCACCATCCGGCGGCTCAGGAGAGGGAAGCAGTGCTCCATCGACACTGTGTACAGTGGAGATGGGGAGCTGCTGACCTCAACTCGGGACGTTGTGAGTCGGTGGGGGGAGTACTTCGAAGACCTCCTCAATCCTACCAATACGTCTTCCAATGAGGAAGCAGAGCTGGAGGACTCAGGGGTGGACTCTCCTATCTCTTGGGCTGAAGTCGCTGAGGTGGTCAAAAAGCTCCTTGGCGGCAAGGCCCCGGGGGTGGACGAGATCCGCCCGGAGTTCCTTAAGGCACTGGATGCTGTGGGGCTGTCCTGGCTGACACGCCTCTGCAGCATCGCGTGGACGTCGGGGGCATTGCCACTGGATTGGCAGACTGGGGTGGTGGTCCCCGTTTTTAAGAAGGGGGACCGGAGGGTGTGTTCCAATTACAGGGGAATCACACTCCTCAGCCTCCCTGGTAAGGTCTATTCAGGGGTCCTGGAGAGGAGGGTCCGCCGTATAGTCGAATCTGGGATTGAGGAGGAGCAGTGTGGTTTTCATCCTGGCCGCGGAACAGTGGACCAGCTCTATACCCTCTTTGGGGTCCTGGAGTGGGCATGGGAGTTTGCCCAACCAGTCTACATGTGCTTTGTGGACCTGGAGAAGGCGTTCGACCGTGTCCCCCGGGGGCTCCAATGGGGGGTACTCTGGGAGTATGGGGTACCGGACCCCCTTGTGCGAGCTGTCCGGTCCCTGTACGACAGGTGTCAGAGCTTGGTTCGCATTGCCGGTAGTAAGTCGGATTCGTTTTCAGTGAGGGTTGGACTCCGCCAAGGCTGCTCTTTATCACCGATTCTGTTCATAACTTATATGGACAGAATTTCTAGGCGCAGCCGAGGTGTTGAGGGGATCCGGCTCTGTGGCCTCAGGATTGGGTCCCTGCTTTTTGCAGATGACGTGGTCCTGTTAGCTTCATCTGGTCTCCAGCTCTCACTTGAGCGATTCGCTGCCAAATGTGAAGCGGCCGGGATGGGAATCAGCACCTCCAAATCTGAGACCATGGTCCTCAGCCAGAATAGGGTGGTTTGCCCTCTCCAGGTCGGGAGTCAGGTCCTGCCTCAAGTGGAGGAGTTTAAATATCTCGGGGTCTTGTTCACGAGTGAGGGAAAGATGGAGCGCAAGATCGACAGACGGATCGGTGCGGCGTCTGCAGTAATGCGGACTCTGAGCCAGTCTGTCGTGGTGAAGAAGGAGCTGAGCCAGAAGGCGAAGCTCTCGATTTACCAGTCGATCTACGTTCCTACCCTCACCTATGGTCATGAGCTGTGGGTCGTGACCGAAAGAACAAGATCTCGTATACAGGCGGCTGAAATGAGTTTCCTCCGCAGGGTGGCTGGGCTCTCCCTTAGAGATAGGTGAGGAGCTCGGTCATCCGGGAGGGGCTCAGAGTAGAGCCGCTGCTCCTCCGCATCGAGAGGAACCAATTGAGGTGGCTCGGGCATCTGGTTAGGATGCCTCCTGGACGCCTCCCTGGTGAGGTGTTCCAGGCACGTCCCTCTGGGAGGAGACCCCGGGGAAGACCCAGGACACGCTGGAGGGATTATATCTCTCGGCTGGCCTGGGAACGCCTCGGGATCCCCAAAGCAGAGTTGGCAAATGTGGCTGGGGAGAGGGAAGTCTGGGCTTCCCTGCTTAGGCTGCTGCCCCCGCGACCCGACCCCGGATAAGCGGCACGAGAGATGTCAAGGTGAAAAAACAAAAAAAAGTAATATTTTTATATTCAAGATCTCCAGCAAAACTTGGTAATAATGATTACACGCTGATGTCAGCTTTGTTCGGCATAAACTTTAGATGTATCACACCATGTTTATGGCTAAGTGTCTTAAATGGTAAGGATGACACAGGATGCATTCAGCATTTAGAGGTTTTGTGTGAAAGGTAATGGTGCTGCTACGAAAAGCACACACAACCCCTATAAACTCAGGCACACTGTCCCAGATCTCCAGCAAAGCTTGGTAATGATTACACGCTGATGTCAGCTTTGTTCGGCATAAACTTTAGATATATCACACCATGTTTATGGTTAAGTGTTTTAGATGGCAAGGATGCATGACACAGGATGGATTCTGAGGTTATTTGGCAAAAAATTTTGTTCATGTGAAGACGATACTGGGGCTTGGGGAAAAATGTCGAGGGTAAAGAAGATGCTTGGCCTCCTTTACTCGCTTGACCTTCAGCACAGAGGTGGAGTTCTATTTCTCCCAAGAGGAGACTGAGCACACAGCTCTGGCTCTGTGTGCTTGCCTCTTACCACCACTTTAAATCTAAAAAAAAATTGAGAGGAAGAAGCCAAATATGTCCAATCACTTTAACAGTGAAGACATTGTGCTTGACTTTAGGGGTCAATTTAAACTTTTAGTTAACATCAGACTGTCAGATAACTTCTGCAAAATTTATACAATTTGACTGCATCGTGTCCATGAGATGTACACTCATGCACAATAGCAGAACACCTCACTAAAAGTCCAAACCCCTGATAATCCATCTTAAGTTTGAGTTGAGAGTTACCATCTGTTTGCACATAACTGCACCTCACTCATTGTAGGTGGGCCTGTTAGCAAAGGAATGTGTGAGATATTAGTCCTTCTCACATTTTTCATCTGAGCGAAAAGACTGCAGTATCTGCCCTGCTGCATGTCTACATTACACAGACACCCCTGCAAAGACCTCAGATTCACCTCTGCAGGAGTAACCTCCAAATAGGTCAATAGGGCGACATCATTGAGTAGCAAATCATTAAGATAAAGCGGAGGTTTGACGTGCACACAGAAAACTTGCATTTAGAGGTTTTGTGTGAAAGGTAATGGTGCTGCTACGAAAAGCACACACAACCCCAATAAACTCAGGCACACCGGCCCAGATCTCCAGCAAAGCTTGGTAATGATTACACGCTGATGTCAGCGTAAAAGAATGTTTGTTCGACCATGTTTCAACTGCTAATGACTTAAGCTCAAACAATAATAGCAAAATTAAGTTGTACGCAGCAAAGGCTTGCAGACAAATAGCTTGCCAATTATACAACTCCAAGTGCATTAACATTAAAATATGTTACTGACAGTGTATTTACACATTCACAACGTGGGGCATCACTCCACATTTCAGGACAAAAAGCAGGTCGCCACATAAATGTGAGGTTATTAACTGGATTTCAGTGGAGATCATAGCTTGAGTTCAGCATGCGACCAAAATAATTAAAGTAAAAGAACAGCTACTATGAATGTAAGGCAAAGCAAAATCATGTCAACACATCGCATTGTAAACACTAGGAGTCCAAATTTGCACCAACAACATTCTCAGATATTTTGAATATGATGTTCAAAGGACAGACAGAAGTTTAAACTAACTTACTTTTATTTTCAGATGAAAAGGGATTCAATGTCCCATTTACTATCTAATGTTAATACAACAAGGAAACAAGACTGAATGCTTAATTCTTTGCTTATATTTGCTTGAGCTAGAGTTGCTGAGCCATAATACCAATATTCTAAAATTGTTTTAAATGACAGATTTCAGTACAGACTTTACAGCATCAGTCTATTGAAGATCATTTGAATTAATTCAGGATTCAGATGTGATGAAAAAGTTTACTAAAATAGTGTTAATTTTATCCCCATTTCACTGCATCTTACCATCGAAAGACTGCTCTGTTTAAGAGAAACTCTTTTTACCATCCAGCATCTTTAATTTTTTTTTTTTTTCTCTACTTCTTAATTTCCAACAGCTGGACTTCAGGTCCACACATCCTGATGAAATATGTATTTAATATGTGCTTTGTATGTAGCTCAGGTAAAACAACTGAATAATCCAATATTACATGTAATACACATTTCAACAGATCATAAACTGAGTAATCATCATCAGTAAAATGAGAAATGTAGATGGTAGACACATAAATATATAGAATGGAACTACTCATAGTTGCTCATTTTCTTTGCACAACTACAGCACATAAGCTTTTCCGAGATCTCAACCACACTCTGTTTTATCCACCAGAAATGAAAAGAATCATTCTCAGTTATGAGGCTCCCTCTTGTGTTGGAGCAACATTAAATCAAGTCATTTTTTTCCCCCCCTTTCAGACCTGTGTAGTGACATCTCTTGAACATTAGATGGCAGTGTTTTTTTTTTTTTTGTTTTTTTTTTTGTCTTGTCCAGCATTTAGGCAAGCAGAATGATGGTCTGGATGCTGTGTTCTGCTGAGCAAATTTTCTCTGCCAAGGGAAGCTTTATATATATAATGATCCCCTTGACTTTCTGAATTTTTATTTTATTTCTATGTTTATTTTGTATTGTTGTTTGAATTGTAGAGTTTGTACTGCTGGACCAGAGAGGACAGACAAAAGACAGAAAGAGAAAGGAGAAGAAACACCTCATAAGAAAAGGGAAAGAGATAAAGGGAGAGAAAAGGGAGAGAAAAAAAACAACAACTAAAAAATAACCCAAAAACAAAAAGAAAGAAAACAACCTACAGATGTATACATACACACATACAGGCACACACATACATATACACACACATACACACGCATACATACACAAACATATACACACACGTATACACACATAATATATATATATATACACATATATATACATATGTACACATATACATATACACATACATACATATACACACACACCTCTATGCACACACATACACACACATACATACGTACAAACATATACGCACTTGCCAGTATTAACACATATACATACACATACAAGCCAACTTTAGATCATAGTAACTAAACTATGAATCTAAAAAGTTAAATATAAATGAGAAACAAACAGAAATGAGAAAACTAGCTGCTGTTAGTGAATAAAACTGCGTGACGACTCGGTGACTGTGTCACATGCAGAACATGCAGAGTGGAACGTGTTCCGGAAAAGGTGATCATGCCAGTGTGACCCTTCCCACACAAAGGCAAGAGGCACGCCAGGAGTACCCCCGAGACCCGGGCCATCGGCAGCCATCCCCAGGCGCAGACCCCAACCGCCCCACCCCGGAGCCAGCCATGCACCGACCCAGGAGGAGGCAGAGGGGGGTCCCAGCCAGAGTCCCCCGCAGTCAGGGGGAACAGGCCCCAGCAGGCCCGGACCAGCGAGGACCGGCCCCGCCGCTGAGACTGAGACTGAGACTGCTGGAGACCCCTACTTTGAAGTGAGATTAATATGCATGGGTTGAGAGGGTTAGAGGTGATGGGCCTGCCCGTAGCTGGAGAGGCTGCTCGAGAGGTATTTCACATGATTTTTTTCCTTTAGAGTTCAAAAAAAGGTTTTAAAATATAAAGTTTAAATTAAAAAAAAATTAATACTAAGGCGTTCAATTAAACATTCATCCAAAAGACAAACCAAAATTTCAACAAAAAGGTGATTGCAACCACCCTGTACTGTAATTACTCCCACTCTGACTTTGAAGTGAGTGTGACAAATGACTTGACTGAGGCTTTATCTGCCCTCAGACTTGAACCCGCTGCATCTCATGACACCACTGATCCTTCCTCATTTGTTCTGGCATCAGATATCCCCTCCCTGAAATCATTATTAATAAAACACAGAGCCTCTCAACCAGCATCAATCAATCATCTCAGACAGAGCCAAGCCTCCGGATCAGAGCGGGTCAGCGGCACAAATGAAAGGTCCCATCTGCTGAGCCACACAAGTACACACAGTATTTACAACCCACCAGAGGGCAATATCTGGCATCCCACTATTCATGTGACAAAAGGGATGCTAATACTCAATAACAGTTTATGATTTCTAAAACAAAGTTCTAGTTACTCACTCTGTGGGAGGGTTGAGATCCTCTGTGTTGGTTTCAAAGAACTTGAGGACCTCCTCACTTTGGGAAATGTGGGAGGGTAATTTCATCAGAGCCTGCGGGAGAGAAAGGAGTAAAACAGCTACTGGTCACAACAAAAACACATATTTCACAGATTGCATGTGTGTTTAGTAGTATTTCAGATATACTGGGAGATGTGTAACATGTTTGTTACACTTTGTGCAGTCAGACTGGAGGTCCAAGCAGAGATGTGAAGGGTGTGGAAGGGAAGGAAGACGGCTCTGGGCCCAGGGAGAGGGTTAAAACAAAGGGAAACAAAGAGAGGTGGTATTGTAAAAAAAAAAAGTCCAGCTCAGCTGCCATTGAACAAAGCTGTTTCAGCCCACCACACTTGACTAAGAAAAGACAAAACCAAAGAAACTGTATTGAAAAGAAATCTTCCTGTCTTTAAAAATAAATGCCTACTAAATGAAAACCACTGCCACACTTGGCGACCTGCCTTCACCGCATTCCCTCCTCTGACCTTATGAATGGAAGAGGTGCAGGGCTGTGGTCATTATTACACTTTACAGTACATCTGCTGATTCATTCTTACCCCTGCCTGCCCCAGTTCCCTCATTTCCTTCATAGGCTGCCTATTTACATTGGTAACAGGAAATGATCAGTGCAAAAAGACCAGTTGCCTTCCTGTTGAGCCTGGTGGGGGGAGATAAATGCTGAGTCCTGAATATAAAACACTACGGCAAATGTTCAAGGAGGACACAATACTATACCAATGAGGGATTGGTATAGTATTTTGAGGATGTTATGACATAATAAGTGTTGTCTTACTTTGCAGTAATTATCCAAGTGCTTCAGTCTTTTGACAGCTACATCTCTGATGTGACTGCGCCGAAACAAGACCTTACCTGAGGAGAAACAGAGAACGGTCAGCTGTTTAAATCTCCCAAATCTTTGAAAACATTACAGCTTTAAATAATTACACTTGAATATCAAAGGTTAAGTATTTATGTAAATGCAACAACAATGCCTTCCTGGATAAATGGAACATTTTCATTCCTTACACATCAAATTGATTTGACATTCCACATTTTGATTGGCTTCATTTTTTTGCATGAATGACACTTTTCTATTTTGGCTCTATAATTTTTATATAAAGGTGTTTATATAAGGCTGGTATATAAAGAACTCACCAAAGGCACTCCTTTTTAGGACATATCTCCTTTTTTAGGAGCTATGTTTGGTTCCAATCGGACTGCACAAACACTGGTCAAGTGCACGTTAATGTGTCACCAGCTTTTTCAGTTAGCTAAACAACAACAATTGGGACGACAAGGTCACAACTTAAATCATGTTGCTTTCCACCAAACGACATAAAAATTACCACAAAGAATTGGAGTTACAACCAAGACTTGTAAACTATTTACAACTGGGAAGCGCAAAAGGAAGCGAACTCTCAGAGGTTTTGGCTTTTACTGCCAGCTTTGTGTTTCAGTTTTGCATGAGGAAGAATACACCGCAATACATCGCCTCACATAAAACGTGCTGTTTAAGAAAAAGAGACATGAAACTCTAATCAGCGTTTAGTACACCGTGCAGCTCTCCCAGTCACATGTGCTGGGTATTGGTCTCTCCGGATAACTGATCTCTAGAGATGGCAAACAGCTTCAAAGTATTTGAATCATGACACTGAAAATATTTCCCACTGTCTTTTGGCTATCAGAGTTAAATTTTAGCATAAAAGCAAGATTGACATTTATAAGGATGATGATGAGTCATCTGCAACCATAAAACTGCAGGTCATGAACAACTTGGGAGGAAGTCTTCATCATGTTAAAAGCCTTATCTGTAACATGCAGAGTCTATTCAGCGTGTTTGTTTGTTTTCATTTAGACATATATTTTTAACCGGCTCTTCAGCATTTGAAGAGGATTCCGGTCACCCAAAGTGAGAATAATTTATCAAAGGACACATTAATGGGAGCAAACAGGAATCTCCCCCTAATTGCTCTTCCTTTAATCGCCACTTTCAGACTCCTCAGGGAATGACCTCTAACAGCATCTAATGCCATGAAAACCACTCAACAGTTCCCCTTTACGCTGTTTGCTGTGTGTACTTGAGTACAGCTTGCTGTTGGCCTTACAAACAGATCAAAACAGCACTGACCAAACTCCAGCAGCAGAGCTTGTCAAACAAAGGATCTCTTCACTTCTCTCCTCTCCACTAACCCACAATGAGTTTATCAGATTAGATGAATCTCTCTCTGCTAACCTCCTACTGACATGGCTTACCGCAAATTGACTTAGCCTGGGTGGAGTAGGGAAGTTGATCAAATAATGCAGTGTGGTAGGCTCTTGCAATGGAGTGTGTAGGTGTTCGAACAAGCAGCAGTTCATTCATTCATTCATTTTCCGAACCGCTTATTCCAATTCAGGGTCGCGGGGAAGCCGGAGCCTATCCCAGCTGGCTTTGGGCGACAGGCAGGGTACACCCTGGACAGCTCGCCAGTCCATCGCAGACAAGCAGCAGTTGTGCAAGAAAATATCTTGCAAGGCCAGTCTCTTGAATGTGTCACACAGACAGTCTATAGTATTGTACAGTATGCAAAGTGTTTATCACCTGGCAAAAAAGGAATGATTCTCTTTTTGGGGTCTTTCTGTCCTCCCTCAATTGGGAATTTGTCAAGGATTCGCATCTGTAAGAGTGAGGAAAATAGCAATGAGTTGGACGACTCAAAAAAAAGAAGACACATTTTCTGATATAAAAGACCTGTGGTGTCTTTAGGTTTCAGTTGACCTCATTGTTGCTTAGATGAGTTCAACACAGTGTAATTTACTCATCATCTGCAAAGCGCTGAGTTGCAAAGCTCTAAAAAGTCCCACTTTGATCACTGGAGTGGCTGAAAACGTTACATCACCCCCATTTAGATGAGAGAAAAACCTTAAAAGAATGACACTTAAGCAGCTTAAAACACCATCATGGTAGCTAATGGATAATAAGCACTTTGATGTTCACACTTGATACATCTGTCAATTTACCAGCTGGATCTCTTGAGAGACATAATCACAGTGAAAATAAACAGCATGCAGTGTCAAGACTTTCAGGATGCTAGCATGTGTCTGTTCATACACATGTGCATTCATCTTGCATGTAAAAGCACCGTATGCTGCATACTTTGCATGATGTATGAGGGTGTTTTGTTGAGAGTCAAGTGTGTATCTGATCACGGACACAAGTTTTTAGTTTCTTCTTTCAATAAATCACACACATATTGTGAATCCACATCCTACAGCGAAAGTGGGCTTGAGATCCAGATGTAGCTCCGCCTTTTGTTCGTTCTGCGTTGCCTTGTTCCAGATGTGAGCTGTCAAACTCTGCAGAGTGCAACAATCAGGCTAAAGCATACTCAGCAAGGAGTAGGGGAACAGGAGATGAGTCACAATCTAAATTTACCCAAAAAGAACCAGGTGGACAAACAGAATCTAGCTTGGTGGGTAATGATGGATCCAGTCTGTCTGGGCCTGTAGGAGTTGTTTGTAGGACTTCTCCAGTAAGAGGTGGTTTTGTTTCCCATTTTGTGGTTCAGTTTTGGCAATTTCGTCTGCTGCCTTTGCTAAATCTCTAAATTTTTCTCAGGGCATGGCATTTCCCCTCCTCTGAACTGTAGACAGTTAACAAAAAGTGGTTTCCTTTGGGGAACAAAAAAGTCATCATTATTGTGCTTTAAAGGCAAAGGAAAAGGCTGAGCACAAAGAACAGTCTTGGTTAACCAAACTGCACATAAGCATAGCAAGAAATCTCATCTTGCTAAGATTAGAGTCTCGTACTCCTAAAACTGTAGAAGCAAGACATGAAATATGTACACAAACCAAACTGTTTTTCTTTCGGACATGTTGACAATAACACAGTTTTACAGTGTGAGGTGCAATTTCCAAAACCCCCAGTTGTTATAACAGTACATTGGCAACTGTGTTGTTTATATGACACACCAAACTGCACACTCAGCCTCACAGCTGAATGTAACCGTACACTCCCTCTAAGATGAGAAGGTTTCACACGACACTGACAGTAAGGCTTCTCATCCAGAAGTGAGGATGACATCACCCTCCCAGGACCTGCAATGGATACATTCACAACCCCACACAGGACAGGTGTAAAAGCTGTTCCCAAGGCAACATCCAGACAACTTAGAAGTAAACTCTGCGGGAAAACATTTCTCCATTTCTTATATTTTTCATTTCAAGGATTTAAGGGTGAGGGAAGCTGTAATTAATCTATATTTCTCTTCTCCACTGTCTAGGAAACTTTAGGCTGCTCTGTGCCGGCTGGGAAAATAAACATGTTCAAGCAGTAACAGGTGTTGGGATGTAATCCCATTTTCCTGTCTCTTTATAAGAGCTCGATGATAAGTGTTGTGCATAAATTTTAAATGAAATTAATGACGTAAATGATAGGAAAAAACCAAAATGGCTTTGATAAACAGCACTGATCATCAGTTGCAGCGTTTATACCTAACTGAACTCACATGAGACGGGAGGGAGGAATGGACAAAGACAGACTGCACAGTGAAGCAGACAAAGAAACTGTTCTGAGAAGAATCAGACAGGGGGAGTTTGGAGGAATGTTTGAGTGGGAAAACAATCCGATTGCATTTCTGGGTTGTGTTTTGACACCTACTTGATAGTTGTTTACTGCAAAGAGATTTTGGTGCAGCAGTTTTTTGGGAACGATGTGTTTACTAGGAGCAGCCTTTCTCAGTTTGGTCCCAGGACCACCAGTAGTCCATGAGGTGAACAACATGAAAATCCTACATTTATTTAAATTGACTGTTTGGGGGACATTTTTGTGACACGAAAGGCATCTAGCATTGAAATAACTGAATCAGTGGCTTAGGACAGGGTCACTTAAAGAAAACTAAATGAAAGATTTTGTAGAACAGAAAAGGTGCAGTTCAAGCAGTTCAGCTAATATTGCCAAAGAGGATGTAATAGTAGCAACCTCGCCAATGTGGGCACATAGTTGTGAACCTCACCATAAATGTGAAAATATCCACCACTAAAATGAAACAGAATTGCCACAGCAACAATGTGCATTTCAGGGTTTTTTTTTGACTGGCTTTGAAGATAATTACAACACACACTGTGTCATGGTCTCTGTTGTTTGTTCTATTGCAATTTTAGTTTATAGTCTTTGTTGCCTGGTCTAGTTTCCTGTTTTGTTTAGTAGTTTTTCCCCCTGTGTGTTCTTTCTGCTTCCTTTTCATTAATATACCTGGTTTGATATGCTCATTCACTTCACCTGCTCCCTGTTTATTTACCTGTGAATATAAACTCTTTGTTTTCATTAATCCTTTGACAGTTCATTTTCATGTCTTATTTCGGCAGTGTTTCCTCTGCTTTGTTCATAGCAGTCCTTCAGTTCTTGTTATTAAAGCCTTAATTCCTGCATCAGTCTGCCTCTTGCCCAGTCGCCCAGCATTGGGTTGGTTTAGCTATAAACCTGCAAACTTTGGGAGACATCTAAAATTTAAACACAAGACGTGCATGGGGAAACCTTTAGGATTTTTACAAAAGAAAAAATTTGATTAAAGACACCAGGTTTTTGCACCCGGAGAGAATGTAAAGGTTACTGAAGCTTCATAGGATGATCACCAAATCAGGAAAACCTCATTCAATAGATGAGAATTTAGTTAAACCAGCTGCACAGGTGATGGCTAACATATGGTTTTTGGGAAAAGGCGGGTGACATAATGAACAGGGTTCCTCTTTCTAATGACACCAGTAGCATGGAAAATCTATCACTGAAAGTTTCAAAGACCATTTTTTTTTTCATCAAAGTGTGAAATAAGGCAAATCAGCTGTGTGATACATTTAATTCCAGTAGGGTACATGATAAGTTTCTCTTTTGTCATTCCCCGCCTACCAACAGAGAAGCCATTTGTCCATTCCCTCAATCATTTCATTGTGAATAATAACATGAAATGGTCAAGATGTGTTGGCATTTGTACTAATGGTGCAACTGCAATGACTGGAAAACAGAACTAGTTGCAGGTCTACTTCACAGTAGCACCAGCTGCAGCCGCAACGCACTGTTGGATCAACTGAGAACAACCAGCCAAGAAAAAAAAAAAGCCCACAGAGTATGAAATCAATTCTGAATGAGTCTGTTAAGGAAGTAAACAAGAAAGGCAAATCACTAAACATACATCTTTTTAAAACTCTGTGAAGAAACACGCAAAACTCTTTTTCACACTGATGTTAGCGGGACAAGAAAATATTATTCATGCATCCCAGTGAGGAACTGCTTGGCAGAATGCATTTCCTGTGGCTTAAAAAGTTAGTATACCTGGCTGATATTTTCAGCACTCTCAATAGTTAGAATGTGGAGCTGCAGAGGGGAAAATGTTACTACTTTCCAGGACAAAATTAAATCCACACGCCTTAACTTAGAATCATGGTGTGATCATCTGGATTGCTGACAATTCAACAACTTTCGGACACTTGCCAGTTTTTCTGCTCGCTGCTGAAGTGAATGTGGATAAAAGCACAGTTGCATCCTTCAAACAACCTTCTCACCAGGAAGGATATTTACCTACATTAAAAGCAAGCTTTAAGTGGATCCGATTTCCATTCGGGGACAAAATCCACATCCAGCAAATTAGTTCCAAGTTCTTACAGAAAGAGACTGACAGCATTGTGCACACTGCATCAGATGGGTGAAGATAACATTCAAAGAGAAAAGATTAACTTTTCTCTGTAACTATCTATCCTGATGTGACTGACTGCTCTGAAACTGTTGATGTTGTAGATTTTTTGCTCTTTGTTGGCCTGAAGTACAAAGCAGCACAACCGAATCGGTGTGGACTATGATAGGAATCTGAAACCGTCAAATTTGGAGTCAGATATTTCTTCACTTATTGCACGGAAAAGGCACCACCAATAATAAGTAAGAACAGACTATGATATTGTAAAAGTTCTAATTTCATGTTATGAACAGCTATGAACTACTAGTTAAGTGGTCTGTGAATGTTAGTTGTATTTGTTAAGTTGTCCCTGGAATGAAAAGGTTTGAGAAAGACTAACTTTGAGCACATTATGGTTAAAAAACAAATAAAAAAAATCATTTAAAAGCCTTAAAAAGTCTCAGCCTTTCATCCTTTCTAAACACAAACAGTATTTGTGTTGAGTTGACATGGATGATTACTACATATTTACAGTCCCAGTCAAAAGTTTTGTCAAAATTATCCAAAATGTATTCAAAATTTTGACTAGTTTTAAAAGTCATTTGAGGCTGAAAAAGGAGCAGTAGTCAACTTATTGTAAAGCATCAGACTTTCCCACTTCAGCCTCAGTTGGTATGAACTGAAAATAAAAGTATATGGGCGCATGGTGTGTGAACTAGGGGAAGATACCTGCTCTGTGTAGCCTATTTCTCCACACTGTTTGAGGTGTGCTATCTTAAATGACTGATAATTGATAAATATCTTTGGATTATGCTGCATAAATTTAGTTAGATTACTATCTTATGTCATTTTTGAGAAGTGCAAGGAAAAGAAGGGGGAGGATAATGTTTCAATTCAGGCCATTCTCAGCTAATATTGAACAATTCATTGTTTGCCCAGGTATATTAACTTCTTTTTTTTTGGGGGGGGGGGGGGGATAAGACTTTTTCAAAATATGTAAATACTGTATATCTATCAAATTATAATGCAGACAAAGTAGAGCTGACCCTGGTCCATTCCACAATTCGCAAATAATGACAACTAAGGGATTTTTGGAGAGGTCTTTGTTCTAAAGGAAGTGAGGGCAGCTTGCACACTCCACAATCCCCTGTGGAATGCTGTGACCCGGGGGCTCTGTCCTCTGTGGCTGAAGGGTGTGTAGGGTCATGGAGACCTCACAAACTTCACACATTGACTGGTTCTGCATGTCAAAACATGTACAAGTCAAAAAAATTTAATTTTGAAATCAGAAACAGTTTGCAATTCATATTAACACTAATATGATGCTAAAAAAAAACATCTCATGGAGAAGAAATCAATCTGCTTAAATTGTTCGAAAGTGTGTTTTTATGATGGTCAGCAGGAAAAACAAAGAACAAAAGAATCAAAGATGCTGTAAGAAGATGTGATCATTTAAGATAGTTGTTTCTAAGAGGCACAGTGGTGAGTTATGTTTAAGTGCTTCTATATTTGCAATAAATATTTAACCATCATGTTTAAAATACAAACAGCAAGGCTGCCTGTTGTTGATAGGAAGTATTACATGGTCAGCTGCAAAGGGCTGACTGATGCTTAGAAGTATGCCTTGCTTAATGACCTGTCTGAATTGTGTTTTTCCCCCCTTCAGCTTATTAGAAATGTGAAAGAAGTAATTGCACATGAGAGTCAGGAGAAAATGGTAGGTGTGAGTTGGCAGACACACAAGCAAAAGCTCAGTCTTTGTCTGCCTGAGTAGGAGGCAAGTTTTTTTTATTACAGGCATTATAAAAATTGGCTGTCTTTGTACAACATTGCCAACGGTCACATGATATTTTTAATTCGGAATTAATAATTCCGAATTAAATAGTTCAGAATTAACGTATTCTCCTACAAGTTTACATGAAAATAATAATTCCGAAATGAACGTTTACACGAAACACATCCTTACTTAATTCCTCTTCAGAGCGGCGGGTTGGGAAGGGTTGTGATTGGACAAAGAGTGCACGTAACGCATACTGGAAATAAACAAAGTTGGCTCCTTGCTTCTTGTCTTTTCAGTCGTAACTTGAAAAAGCTACCTAATAAGTAGCAGTTTTGCCGCTATTTTTATATGAAATGTGAAGTACCAGCTCAACACGAGCATACTACTTCACTTTTTTCAGCAACTGAGAAGGAAAAGAAAGATAGACCACCAAACACGGGAGGCAAAACACTGCGCGTCATTTGGACAGGACAAGGTAACGAGCATGCGCAGAACGACCGGAATTAACTTAGAGCGGAATTAAGGTTTACATTACAGAGGAATTAAATAGTTCAGAATTAAAATGCGAATAAACCAGACACTTACATCGGAATTAAGTTTAATTCCGAATAGAAATTTGCGTTAGGAATAATGTGTTTATATGGTCGTTTCTCATCAATTTGAAGCTGAATTAACTTTTATTCGGAATTAAACAGGAATTAAAACTTCCGTGTAAATGCACGAAGTATTAGTCAGAAGGAGGAATGAGGAAGTGTAATCTAATTACTTTCTTATCTAAATGAAAAAAAAAAAAAAAAAATTTAACTGTTCATTACCCAAACTCCTGTCCCTTCCTGTGCCTCAACAGCCTATTTATTTTAGCCTATTTACTTCAAGTTGGGCTGTTAACTAATCTTTATTTAACAGCATTGCTTTTAAATAAAACACAATTTCTAGATTTATTTCTGCTAAAAGTTTTCCTAAAGCAATCCATGTTAAGTCTACTGCAGTAAGGAGCTGTGTTTGAACCCTGCTTTAATGAAACACAAATCTTCTGCTTATACTTTACTGTAGACATATATATAGCTGTGTTCATGTAAGAACAAATAAAACACACAATCCCCTAACCATTGTGTATGGACAGCTGTGGACTGCTGTTCCTCATGGATTACCGTGGCAAGACAAACACACCTCAGCAGCAGGGATCTATGGACAAGACTAATGTTTACATAGACAGGAGAGAAGCTCTTTTTTTTTTTCCTGGATATTAGCAAGAGACCAGAGAACAAAGAGTTTCCTGCAACCAGCCCACCGGAGCCACAGAGCTGTAGAGAGCAGTCTGGCTGAGAGGGTTATCAGACAAGGTCCAGCAGCAGTCTTTCACAAGAAAAAGCAGGTTTCAAACCCCTCACGCAGTTGTTGAAAAAAAAGAAAACTTTTAGATTGGTTTTCTATTTAAAACTTGAGTTAACATTTAAACAAGATAAATATTTGACTCCAAGCTTTTGTATCAACAATTCCTGGAGACTTTGCTACACTACGTATTCTGGCTGAGATCATGTTTTTTCCTGCATCTGCTGGCTGGATTTCCCCCATTTTCATATTTTCAAGCAAGCATCTGAAATGAGACCTTTCACAAAGCACAGCGCCTGCAGCAGCTGAGCAGAAGGAAGTGACCAAAAGGTCAAACTGACCTCATTGGGCATAATGTGGCTGTATGATGAAGACATACAATGGGAATTCTTAACAGTAAATGTTAAACTTTATGGCTTCTGATCATCTGCCAATGCAGTTATAACATACCTGTAGGTCAAAGAATTTGCTGTATCTCCGGTAGATAACATGTGAAGTGGAATCTGAGTAAGTGACATTGATCAGGTACACCTAAAAGGGAAAAGTGGAGAGAAAAAAAGAATGGTTAGAAACTATGTGTCATTTTGCCAAAAGACATCATGGCACCACTTTAACCCTCCTGACTTAACTTCAAAGGTCTTCAGAGGTCAAACAAACTCATTAAGATAGCCTGTTTGAGTCACACATTGGAAAGCTATCAGAGGGTCAGTAAGGAGGGTCAAAAGATTAAGGTATTAGATAATTAAACCCATTCATGATTAATTACTGCACTTCTGATTTTGAGGATTAGATGATCGAATGTGGATGATTTATTCTCCTCAACCAAAAAAAAAAAAAAAAAATCACATTATGACAGGTTTACTGACATAATCTTGTGTAAGACTGTTTTATAGTGTGAAACCATGTTCTCTGTTGCATTTAATCTTTTAAATAAACTTTTAGGTGCCTCTGAGTCCACTGCTTAAATACACAAATGATGGCTCCCATTATGATTCCACTCTTCAGAACAAGGGTTTATCTGTATTAAATGCCATGACTGGTAGTTAGACAGTGGCGGGTGCATTATTCATGCAAAGTATCTAAGTCTATCATAACTTGGGTGTTTTAAATATCACATGTAAACAGGAATTTGAGTAGTTTGCGTTGCTGTTCTGTAACTCGTGGCACAAGGAAGTGACACTTGCATAGTGAGAACAGAGGACAAAGGGCTGCTTCTTTCCTCCCTCAAACCGGACATGCATTTTCAAGTGCTTAGCTCATAGATAATCAGATTTGATTTTTCTTTCTCCTCTTCTTCCCTCACAGGGACTTCCCAGTCAAACTCGTCATCCGGCTTTAGTCCCAAGGGAAAAAGTCTGTGCCCCATGCTTAGTGGCCTTGGGGAGTCTCCCTCGGCAGGAAACAGATGATGCAATTGATCTTAACTTTCAGGTTAATGAATCTAATTCAACCTAATGGGCTAATTGATTTTTGCAGTCCTGCTGAGATAAGTCCCCTGCCGGGTTGTCTCTGATCACTCAAATAAAAAAAAGATAGTGCCAAGGTAGTGTAATCAAATGTAATCAAACATGCGTGGGGTTGTACGCCCCGCAGCTTTGTGCTAAGTGCACATTTTAGAATGCCAAAATATTCACTGTCACAACAATAATATATTGATATTAGGCAGTTAATGTTAAAAGCAGAGGTTAGCTTCCAAACACCTAAAATAGAAACTGGGGCTGATGATGTAAAGATTGCTATCACCAAAATTAATCAGGCTATAATTATAGATCAACTTGGCCAATAACTTGGTGAACATCTTTGTTTTATAACACAGGGGGTAAAACAAAGTTATCCTTTTACGTTTGTCCCATGCATGCTTTGGATAGTGTGAAGGAAATCTTTTCTAACTGTCTCTGTGGGATATAATTTTTTTTTTTTTTTTTTTTGCTGCAGTTATATAATCAAGATTTTATCGGAACAGTGTAATACTCGGAATGCTGCAAACAAGCAGGAGTCAATGTAGTCTAAATAGGTCGCTTTTCAGACACACCTGACAGGTTGAGCAGTCTGACAAAAACAAAAAAAGGAAAAATAAATTAACTCGGAAAGCGCAAACCTCTCCGAATTCATTTCCACACATATTATGAAGAATCCTTTTAAAAATTCCTGTGTCTACAATTTCTTCCAGATCACTCCCAAAATTTCATTGGAATCTAAATGAGACCAGGAACCATTTTCAGAAAAAGATTCTCTCAATATTATATTGTGCTTTTGTCTGACAAGTCACTCAGTCATTTAGACACACCACTGGATAGATGAAGTAATTCATATAATTCTGGGGCTAAAGAATGTGTCTTTCCTATAATGTTATGGGCATTTGGAGTTTGTCTCACTTGTTGCTCTAGTTACTAGTTTTTATATAACACTCAGTTTGCTTTCAGGGCTTAGCCAACTAGTAGTTTTAGCTATCATATGACCTGAAAATTCTTGTAAGAATACGTAACAAGCAGATGACCATACTGCACACATTTACTGATAAAAAAATAAAAAATAAAAATTCCAGTATTTCAGGTTAACATCAAACATTTTTTTCCATTTACTGCTGCCAACAGAAAGGAAAATTAAAATGATAGAATGTGTTAGTAAAATAGTAATGATGTTAGTAAAATGATAATTGTTCATGTCTGTCATGGTTAAAGAATTTTGAGATATTTCTGCATTAACAGTGTTAAGCCAACCATCCCTGCATGAAACATGACTTGCACTCAAATGTATGTCGCTGTGGATAAAAGCGTCCGCTAAATGACTGTAAAATAGAACATGAGAAGACACTGGAACAAAGGGGTTCAAATCTAATTACTACTGACATTTTGATGAAACAGTAAATAGCTGAAATAGCTGAGATGTTAATGCTCAAGGGTTTTTTATTTCATCCAGATCAGTATGTTCATCAAGTCAACTGGCAAATAGGATGCTTCCTGCTCTACCTGTTTTAACCCTCTTTCGCAATTGTCGGTTCATGGAAATAGAGCAGTGAAGCTTTATGGTACAGAGCACAGAAGCTGCCTGGCTGACTAAACTGCATGTACTTTTCGTCTGTGTGGAAACTACATCCTAACCTTCTCAAATTTAACCAAAGGAAGATCCAAGAGGTATTCATATCAGCCCGCCAAAATGGCCAGGTAATAACAGTATACAACATGCTTGGATTTTGTTCATGTAAATTTTTCTCAATGTGTTCCGAGTTGTTCATGTTTTTAAACTGTATATTTTTATTACCTAAGTAGAAATTGATATTTTATTAACTTATAATTGACTCAGATTACTTTATTGTTCATTTGATTCTCAAAATGGAAATTTGTCTTGGCTAAGGCAAAAGAGATAAATGTACAAACAAATAAAATAGTGAAGAAGAAATATAATTATTAAAATGTTTATAAACTGTAAGAGCTGATTAATATAAAAATTGAAGTTGATGAAACAGTTACAGGCGTGTCAGTATGCTGGGACAGATCCTGTAAAACCACTAAAAATATTGTTTAACTGGCGGAATGAAAGACCTTCTGTAGCTCTTTTTTCTGGGCAACTTGAGCGGAAACATCAGTCTCCACTCATATGGCAGCAAATACAATGCAGAACGTGGAGGATGAATGGATTATTGACAGATTTGGATGGCTCTTTTGATTACCATTTGTTCAGTGGATTTGTCCAATGACACTACTGGCCTGATTGATGATTTGTGCGAGTTTATTATTTTTATCTCTGGGTTTCCAGACAGGATACACATCAACAGTGTTGAATAAAGATTTGTAGACCGTGTTCAGACTGCAGCGGCTGCTGTTCAGTTTCATGATAAGAGCAAGGTGCAGTCTCCTTTTTCTACAGCATGAAGAGCATGAAAGCAAGAGAGTTGTTGCGTGTTTGACTGTTTTAGTCTAAGGAGAAAGAAGTCACATGTACTGGGGAGTAAGTTTTCATTGGTTTCCAATGAACAAACACCAGAATTCATCTGGTTGACCATCCAAAATGGAATAACATCCCCTGACCCTGGTACCATTTATGCAATGCTCATTGTGCCTACGGGTAGGCGCAAACATCCAGGAACTGAGGTGAATTTTGTCACATCTGACTTTCTTGTCAGTGAAAACCAATTGATGGTGGTACCCTGCAGAAAGGCCACCAAGGCCACCTGAGGATATTTGAGGAGGGAGAGCTCAATATAGTTGAATTGTATTTAATTTGTGTGGGTAGAAAAGAGCAAAGGGTATTGTACACACCCATGAGTAATACTTGTGTTGAGCAGAAGAGGGTCAGAGAGGATGTTATTAATGCAAACGCTCTACAATTAAACTTTTAAGAATTCCAAGTAAAGCATGCTATCACACAAGTCAGGTGATACAATAGAAGGGGGGTCTGGACAGCACTGAAAGCAGAGGAGAAATCTGAGAACAAAGTGTGCTTTATAGTTCAGCTCTCATTAAATGGTAAATGGTAAATGGACTTGTACTTCTATAGTGCTTTTCTAGTCATACAGACCACTCAAAGCGCTTTACACTACTTGTCACATTCACCCATTCTCACACACACTCACTCAACACACTCATACCCTGATAGGCACATCGGGGGGCAGTTTGGGGTTCAGTGTCTTGCCCTAGGACACTTCGGCATTTCAGGGGAAGCCTGGAATCGATCCCCCAACTTACCAGTTGAAGGACAACTGCTCTTCCTCCTGAGCTACAGCTGCCCCTTATTATACAAATAAGCATACCATAATAATGTATCATCATTCAGAGGAATGCTCTAAAGCTGCAGCTCAGTGTTCAAACAGAAACCACAAATAATGTGCAATAAACACTCCCCAACCAGTTGCGCTAAACTTTCCCTGAAGACTGTGGAAGCGTCACGAATGGTGAATCATCGCATCATAAAACTTAATCATCACATATTACAAATCAATCGAAAAAAGGAAGAAGATGGATGTATAAATAAAACGCAATTTTTTTTTCTTAACATTTGGGTATTTTGGTGCCAAAGACCTCAAATTAACAAGAAAGCCCAAATTTAGAATTAAGAATATATAAATAAATACCCAGCACAAACTTGAAAAAAAAATAAAATAAAAAATTAATTAAAAAACTCAAACTCAGCATTTAAGTGGAACTATTATGTGCATTTCAGGCTAATTTATTTTTATTTCTGAGACCAGAAGGGCTGGGATTGATCGAGTTATTGTCATAAATTGCTTTATTTACTTCAGACTGACCCTCTCTGTAGGCTGTCAGATCAGCCTGCGGGCAAAACGAGTGGATTGAGACTCTTCCGCATTAAGCCCCGCCTCCTGCCACTGCACTACATCGGGAGCGCGCACCGCACCTGCTTTCTCCGTCATTGTAACATCTCATAAACAGAAGGATTAGGCTAATATGAACTCAATAAAAAAAACAAAATACAATGTCAACACATAGCATACAGCCATACATGTTGGAACCTGAATCAGACCCTGAAAACGAAGTGGAAAACAGCAACCCACAGCAAGGAATGCAGCAGGATGTCTCTCTTTGGTAAACTCACCAGCCATCATTGGAAATAACTTTATCTGACGTTTTCCACCCGCCTGATGTATTTGTACATGCCCTTGTTAACCAGTAGAAGGTAACCAATCACTGAACCTTATCCCCCGGGACGTCACAAGGATTTCCAAGTAGAAAAAACTCTCTAAAACAACGCGTTTTTCATCGCCATGGAAACCGAACGGAGAGAGTGCTGGAACTCAAACTCAAACATGGATTTAGGTGATAAAAAACGGTGCCGTTCACATGTCTGATGAGGATTCAACACTGTAACACTGTAGAAAGCTCAGAAAACTTGAAATACCATAATAGCACCCCTTTAACGTTATCATCGTCCAGCAAGGTCTGGCTGTTAAGATTAAAACTAAGAGTAGTAAAATAAATTCGCACAGTATTGTTAAATATGTATTATAAAACTACAGCTTTTGAACTGTTTTTTGGTTTGGTTCTACTTGGAATCAGTGTTGTGTTGTTTTGTTTCACCCTTGAAAAATACAAACCTCAAAAATGTTGCTCTTCCTGATTAGCATAATACTTCTACTAAACTGTGTTCAGCTGGTGGTTTTACGTGTGATCATCTGGTAAATGAGAAGTAGAATATAACAAGAATAACTCATTACTGCAATAATTCCTTGCTTAAAATGTTCTCAACAACATTTTTTTGTTTTGGTTTGTTTCATTTTCTGCTTGTTTGTTTTCGTACAGTTTGGCAAATCAACATAACCGTCAATAACTACAGACCAAAATCAAATGTTTGATTCCTTGATTCTTATTGCTTGAATAATTAGAAATGAAAATGCTTCCATTCCTCCACTGCAGATTTTCCACCATGAGCTACATCGCTGTCTTGCTTCTGGGAGCCTTGCTCCTTCTTTATACCAGGAGAATGAAGGCCACGACTGACCAACAATCTTCCCACGACCAACAAAAGCATCTCGAAAGAAAAGCAATGACAGTAAAACATGGCAGCTTCTCATATCAGAAATCCTCACCACCGCAATGTCAACAAAACATGGCTGCCGCCAACGTCACGGGCTTTAACTGGCTTTCTCGTGAGATTCAAGATTTCCTTTACTATCGTCACTGTCGTCATTTCCCCATGATACTGGATGTTCCTGACAAATGTGGAGGAGGTGATCACCCTGCAGATGTCTTCCTGTTGCTCGTCATTAAAAGCCCCGCCCACAACTACAAACACAGAGAGGTACTGCGCAAAACCTGGGCTAAAGAGAGGTTACACAATGGGGTGTGGATTCGAAGGATCTTCATCTCAGGAACCATTGGTACTGGTTTTGAAAAAGAAAAAATGAACAGGGTCCTCGCACTGGAGCATGAAGAATATCATGACATCCTCCAATGGGACTTCAATGAATCCTTTTTTAACCTAACTTTGAAGCAGATTCTCTTCCTGGAGTGGATGGACAGACGCTGTCAGCACGCCAGTTTCATATTTAATGGGGATGATGACGTCTTTGCCCACACAGACAACATGGTTGAGTATCTTCAGAGCCTCGGAGACAACACTGGAAGCAAGCACCTCTTTACTGGTCAGGTGATCAAGTATGCAAGACCCATTAGAAATCCAAATAGCAAGTATTTCATCCCAGTTCAGGTGCATGAGTCAGACTCATACCCCCCATACTGTGGTGGTGGAGGCTACCTTCTATCTAAATACACATGCTTAGCCATCTACACTGTTTCCAAGACCATTCCCCTTCTTCCTATTGATGATGTTTACATGGCCATGTGTTTGGAATCAGCGAACCTTACACTGACACCTCATGCTGGTTTTAAAACTCTAGAGTTTAGCATTCCTGACAACGCAAATGTGAAATTTGACCCATGTTTCCTTAGAGACCAGCTTGTGGTTCATAAAGTCCCTCCAGTTTATTTATTTGTTACATGGCAAGAATTACATCATCCAAATCTACAAAAATGTAAAGTCACAATTTAAAGGGAATAGAAAGTCTTTTTTGTCACTCAGCGACATTGGGTTTCTAGCTACAGTAGCACAGCAAAATATATCTAACTTTGGAAATACTGCATGGTCAAGTCAGTGCAGTCTGTTACAAATGCATGTAGCCTCTGATATGCTGATAAGCTGACAGTCCCACATGTTCAGCATAAACTGCATCTTTTGTTTTATTTTGTTTTTGGCCTTTTTTTTTTTCAGCAAATAAGTGTACATATTTTTCCATGTGTTTTAGGGAATTTAAGTTGTTCTTACATCTTATTGTTGCTTTTAATGTATTGTATTTTGTGTTTTGTGTGTTTCAAATGTAAAAGAAAAAAAAAATAGGGTCTTGGTGTGGTATAGAATGTAATCATTTCACTAACCAGACATGCAGCCTGCTGCATTAGTCACACACTTTTGGACAACAGCTTACTCAATTATGATTGTTCTTACAAACATTAATGTCCTGCACCTGAGCAGGCTGACAGGTTCCACAAATTTACTGTGACTTTTTTTTTGTTCCTTTTTAAAGTGATTTCAAAACATACTGGTTTTTACTTAACTGGGGAATCCTGTGGTTATGGTCAACCTGTGAAATTTGATGACAAGTTTTGTGATTGGTTCAAAAAGCAACATACAGCTAATACTGAGGGGAGATTTGTATTTTTAAGAATGAGTTCATCAAATAAATATATTTATTTTAACATTTTACTATATCTTACTAACTGGCTCATTGTTTTCTACGTGTTAATAAAAATGTTACTTGACCTCCCAGTATTTGGTGTTGCAGCTGATAAATTTCCAAATGTATGTTTTATAAAAAAAATAAATAAATAATTTTTTTTAAAAAAGAAAAGAAAAGAATAATAAAAAAAAATTGCGCTTTTTGTTAAAACTTGCCATTTTAATTGGTTTTACGAAAAACCAAATGAACTCATTTAAAACTACAATTAACAAACAAGTCGTCAAATCCATTTAGGATTCATGCTTTGGACACATTTTTATGGCAAATCTAATCAGCTGTTGGTGAAGGATAGGCGAAGAGAAAGAAAATGAAAAGAACTTACATAGTGTTTGGAGGGATTCCTTCTCTTCTGCACGTCCACAACATTAACATCAAGGACAGTGCGAAACTGCATCTTTACAGACTGAATTCAATTTGAAACAAATGACTCAAAAGAAAATATTTACACATGTAACCCTGAGCAACAAAAAGACAAAAGCCTTGACTTGTGCGGACACAAAAACAAACTTAAGGGGAGAAAGAAAGGAAAAAGACAAAGAAAGACTGTTTCCTTCTCGGGGATTACGTGCATCCATGAATTGGTGCTGTCAAATGGCCTCGGAACTCCTGAGCCCCTCGTAAAACATGACAACGTAATAAAACTGGAGTTTTAACAGACTTTTCCTCCCTGAAGATGGGCTGCACCGCTGCAACACAGCAGAGGGCCAGTCAGTCTTCACGGGGCGGTCCTTCTAGCTGGACACACTTCACTGAACCAACGAGGTCACAATATTTGGGAGTAATTCTTTAGATAATGAACTCAGTGTGGATGCAGATGAAAACGCTAATGCTGTCTTCAGTCTTTTCCCATAATCTACAAGTAAACATGTTGTTGTCTACCAAACAGGCACATGACACAAAACTCATGCTTCAGGGCTTCTCTGAAAGGGTCATGCGCAAATTTAACCAATCATTTATAAACGACTTTGCTGCCCTCTAGTGGAGAATGTGTAGTAGTGGCACTAAAGACAGTAAAACTCAGCTACTTTTCCCACTAGGCGGCGCTATGCTCCACCAAAACAGTGAACAAAATAATAACGGTAAAATTACTCTCTCGCTTCTCCTAGGACTACTGTAGGAAAAGAAAAAAAAATTGGGCGGGGTGGGAGGGGGCGCTTGGTTTCTTGTACCAACATACGTGCTCAAATTGAGATTAAAAACTCGTATAACCACTAATAAAAGTAGACATGATGTTATTATACAGTATTTAATGCGTGGGTCCAAACAGGTCATAACAGTAGTGAGAATACTGATGTAACAAGGTGTGTGTGTGTGTGTGTGTGTGTGTGTGTGTGTGTGTGTGTGTGTGTGTGTGTCACACAATAGCACACTCAATAGCACACTTAAAAATCATAAAAAGAATAAAAAGAATATCAAGACATATTTAAGCAATTTTAGAGGCCAGTTAGTTGTATGTTTTATATGCAAACCACTGCAATCCATTCCAGACTGTTAAGTGGATTAACTGGTTTTGGAAGCGGAACATTCAATAATGTCTAACGTTTCAAGGGCATGTTACAATATTCTCAGTAAATGGATACTGTAATGAATAACTGTCATTGAGAAGAAACTGGGCTACAATGACACCATCTGCAGAATGGAGAGGAAGTATGAACATATCAAAATAATGAAGTACATTTTTGAGAAAATAAGAGTCAAATTAACCTGGAGTATCATGTAAAGGGTGTTTTCTGCTTTTTTCAAACTGTACATATCTAGAGGACATGCACATTATCAAAAATTACTTACAAATGTAAGCAGCTATTTAGCATTACATGGAATGTTACTATTGTACTCAGTTTAATTTATTTATTTGGAGACTTTGATAGTTTTGTTTTAAATATCCAAATATCAAGATAAGCGAAACTTAAAACACAAAACTGCGTCCGCTGGGTGCTTTAAACTATAAATGAATGAGTCGAAATGATCATTTATACCTAATTCACTAAATGTGCGGGGGGGACATCCATTTTCTCCTCTTCGTGACGACAGTAACATTTGCAACATGCGCGGTAGAAACGATGGGGCTGAGCCCGGTGCTGCTGAGACGCTGAGCTGTGCAAGAGCACATCCTGCCGAGGAGGAGATCCAGGAAACAGACGCCGCACCGACAAACTGTGTCAATTTTACAAAATAGCTACTGAAAGCGGAAACAAACCCATTTATTTTTTCAAAATAATGGCGTCCTTGCGCTTGTTTCTGAATTTGTAATGTTGGCAAATTACCTTTAACAACTAGATATACACTGCTGTTATTCTCTTTTAAATTAATCATAGTGCATGTTTAATAGTAATTTTAAAAAAGTGGACAAAAGTTTTAATTGTAGTGTTTTTGACTCATTTATGTTTTTTTAAATTTTATTTAGCATTTTTCTACGGAAGTGTGTATGAAAGTGCATGCTAACTTGATGATGATCCGCTAACTTCTGTGTGGTCAGCCTACCGAAACATGAGGTCTGTTGGCTGTCCTTTTTTTCTTCCTTAACGCTAGACGATGAAAATGCGACCTCAAGACTGATTATGTAGTCAATATTTTTAGTTTGTAATAATTTGGGTTAGTATAAAACGGAAACGCCTGTGCGAACAGCTCATCTCCTCCTCCGTCCTGTGGTCGCTAGCTATGATGTGATTCTGAATAAGTGTCGGTGAGGGAAGTTATAATTGACATTATTACAGCTGAATGGCTACATCACCGGCCTATCAGCGATCATTTTTGGTCTTACTCCGATAGCAATTTCATCTCCGCATCGGGAAGAACCGCTACATTTTCTTGGCGGAAACAACTGAAGGCACCGCATCCAGGGCACGGTAGTACACCTTGAGAAAAGAGATGTCTTTCTTCAATTTTCGGAAGATATTCAAGTTGGGGCCTGACAAAAAGAAGAAGCAGTATGAGCATGTACACAGAGATGTCAACCCAGAGGACATTTGGGAAATTGTTGGGGAGCTGGGAGATGGAGCTTTTGGTAAAGTGTACAAGGTAAGTTAATATGTTACTCTATATCCGCCCTCCAGTTTTCTAACCCATTTTATTTGCAAAACACTCGCGTCCATTGTGTTGCTTGGAGGTCATAAGATGTAAGGATAATGTGACAGCAGGGACGGTACGGTCCCTCTACAGGCCACGGTCCCTATCAAACACCAGCAACTTAGATTTACCTTCACATGAATGCTGCGACACTTTGCTGTTGACTTCGAGTATATTCCTGTTGAAGAAACACGGCCAGGGGTTAGCTGTAACTAACGCAGGAAGTGTTAGGGGCGTTTCTCATTTTTGAGCTTTAAAACACACTTTCTTGCTTACAATGGTCGACTTGAAACACACGACTTTGTCATGCTAAATTGTCACACTTTTTTATTAAACTATTAAAGGTGTGGTTCGTAGTCACAGAATAAACATGGCCTCAAAAATGTCCAAACGTGGAGTTAAAAGAGGCTCCTGAATTTCACAGGACGCAGGGTAGCTAAAAAGACATAGAACAGGTGTTTATAGAGGTAGTAGCCTGTAAAAATGGCCATAGACTTTGTTTAGGAAGTAGTTTGTTGATGTTGTGTCCTGTGACAGGTGTGTGAGCTTTTATATTTGTTTTACAAGCATTTAGATCTTTTATTTTAATGGTACTGTAAAGTCTTTTAGTCGTTTAAAAGTTATCTTTTTGTTAAGTTCACGTTTAAATGACCACTTTAGATTAACTGCCAGATAAATACACAAAAGACACAACAGTGTTTTAATAGTATGGCTAATTATTTTCTGTGAGTATTTACATGAAGCTCCATGTTTTCATGTCTTGTGTTGTAACTCACATGAAACAGCCATTATTTTATGTGGAATATTTCTTTCTTCCTGGAATCCAGTGGTTAAATAATACATTAAATGATCCTTGTAAAAGCATTTACTGGCTTTCATTTGCTTCCATGTCTTGTTAGCTGGTGATCTAACTGTAAGGAATAACAAGAGGATTTTATTGTTTGCTCAGCTAAAGCTTTAAAGTTTACAAATACATGCTACACTTATCATTATTCTGTCTCCTGTTCTTACGTGTAGAAGGATGGAGAGAATTCACCTTCATTAAGTTACATTACTGTCCACACATAGTGCTATTAATACAGGTATTTCACAGGCTTATGATGGCTGCTTCCTCTAGGCGTGGTTGTAAAGTGTGAATCAGCTGTTTAAGTGAAACATAGAGAGAGAAAAGAGTTCTTAGCTCAAGACATTCATGAGCACAGGTTTTATTATACCTCGAACAGTGAAGAGATGGATCATTTTTAGGACCTAAAACAAACTACTTAAAAGTTCTGTTTACACACTTGTACAGTTCACATACTTGTACTTGTATTCATGTATTCATGCCGTACTATGAGAATTGAGTTGTCCACAGATAGTGATGAGAGATCTGTCAGTGGTCCTTTTTATTTATATTTGGATGCACTAAATTAGTAGCAATGTGCTGCTTGGTAATCTTGGTTATCTCAAAAGCAAATGGTTAAATGTCCTTTTTATATGTTCTGATGCTAAGAAGGTCACACAAAGTCTCTTAAAATTTCAGATTTCAAATGTTTGGTTCTTATTGAACAAAGACCAGACACGTCATGGCATCATGAAACTAACATAAAATCTGCGTACCGCTTGTGTCAGGAATGGTCTGTCACAGGGACATCAGCCAACACAAAGGGAAAGTCAGGGAGTGTGTCAGGTCAGTGTGTATATATAGGGTCTGACACAGCATTCAGTGTTAACACTCCCTCGTGTTTCTTTTTCCTTAACTCCCTGACATTGTGTCTGTATCCATAAACATTAAGTCCACAGCAAGCCCTGAAATAAAATGGTCATTTTCGCTATTGCTCTAAGTCTGAAAGGAAGTTTTTGGGGATACGAAAAATTCAAATTAAAAAATGGTATTATGTGGCATTGAAATGGTGTGAAAAGCTGCTCATTTAACAAGGAAACATTTCTTCACACTCTTTGAGCACAAGTGAAGGAGTATCTGTAGATTTCAGTCCTTTTAAAGAGATTGTTAATTTCTCAAGTCTTAAAAATGTCGTATAAAAATACAACTGTCTGTAGGTCTTGAGGAAAGTAAACCACAGTCGTTGCCATGAACAGTATCAGAAATTTATTGACATATCCAGCTCATCCCCATGTCCATATTGTGCCATTTTGTTTTTCTTGCCTTTAGGCCCAGAATAAGCAGAATGGGACCCTCGCAGCTGCAAAGGTTATTGACACAAAGACAGAAGATGAACTGGAAGACTACATGGTCGAGATCGACATTCTTGCCTCCTGCAACCATCATCACATTGTCAAACTGCTGGATGCTTTCTATTTTGAAGGCAAACTTTGGGTAAATAAGCTGGAGATTAGTTCCTTCCTTCCTCATGCATGACCATTGATTTTTCTTTAAGGCAATGAGACAAAGAGGCAGTTAAACAACAGCACTGGAGGCACAAATTCAGCAAAAACTGTCATGTTAAGGTGTTTCTCATTGAATTCATGCAGGATAGTTGTAGTAATGTATTTTGTTTTTAGCATATTTGCTCGTTTTATTTTAAAGAAGTTTAAACTAGATTGCAAAATGCCAGCAATGCTTGCAAATGGCTGGGAGTTCAAGTTAAGCAATATTTCTTGAACATTTGTAAATTATGCATCGTTATTAATAATGTGATTGCACAAATCATATAATTGCATTTTACTTGTGGGTATAGTGGTCTGTTTCTGCAAATGTCTGTAAGGGAACTTTTGAAACCTTCAGCTCAATAGTCCTCGTTTAGACCTTATTTTTACCTCCATATAACCCATAAGTAGTGAAAAGGTTTCTTTATAATGACCAATTAAAAAAAAAAAAAAGTAATTCTCTTATCCCACTTCCATCTCTGCTTACTTATCCAGCTATCTACAGACATGGTCAGTGGAGCTCAGATTGTGTGCACTAAGAGGCCCCAGAGCGATTAGGCCCTGGCAGGTGGTGTCATGTGACCACCCCTTGTGGACTGGCCACAACTGTAGGAAGATAATGGAGTGGTTTTAATGGCTGGAGAAAGTGTCTGTAAATAATTCAGAGCTCCATGCTTGTTGTACCTTGGCCCTTTGTCCATATGCATCACCTTCAGTTAATGTGCATTTTATTCATTTTTCTGTATTGGAAAATATGTTGTTACCAAGGCAACTGTTTTTGTGCATCTTTGCAACAAGTTTTAAATTCTGCTGAGTTGTCAGAATCTGGAAAAAGAAAACTGTAATTGAGATTGTCTAGTTAGATAGTTGTTTAAAGCTGTAATGTAGAACAGGAATAACCACTCTGCTTCTCTTTGTCTCAGTCTTTGAATAGAGGGTGGTGCTATACTGTATCTATGATTGATTTTTAGATAATCTGATACAACAAGTTTCCAAAAAACATGCTAACAAAGCCAATAAAAATCCATTGGTAGTCATGTAAACTAAGTAAGCTTTTATTTCTGTAGCTAAATCCTGTCCCATTTTACACTTTGAAAAATGATGTCATGCATCTTCCATTCTTGTTGTCCACTCAAATGTTTTTTTTTGTGAATATGTTATATAGTAGTCCTTGTATTATTAGAAGTATTTGTTCCTAACATGTCAGAATTTGTGTGCTCCATTAAAAGCAACGCTACTGTGTAGCAGATCATGTAATCAAATCATACTTTCAGAACAATTAATGGGAGTTGGTAAACTATGTAGACTTTATCTTGTTTGGTGTATTAATGTGAGGGAATGACTCATAGAGCATATGTTCATTCATTTCATACAAATATAGAGCTTTATTTATATACATAGCATTTACTGTATAATGTATGAGTTGATAAAGTCACTGTTTGACAGCACTCAATCCAAGACGTAAAGAATGCAACTCTATCTTCTAATTCTACTGCAGTCTGAAAGAAAGAAAGAAAGAAACATTTTCTTTTTTATTTGGATATTTCACAATAGCAGCTTTCATAGGGTCCTCATCTAAGTCTTGGGATCGAACAAGAACCTTTTTCCAGTGTTTCAAACAGCACCTGAAATGATAAAATTTCCTAGAATTAAAAACAGGAAATGCATATTTGGACAAAGCTCAGTATGGCTCTCAAGTGTCTGATCGATTGACTCCCTGATGTCTTCAAATGCAGGATCAATAACATTAAATACGGTTGCTTATGTCTTTCCAATAAAAGCTCTGTCTGCTTACCTGCTATAGATAATGCAAGTAGTTAAATTAAATAAATTATTAGCTCTGACAATTAAAGTGATGCCTCACTTCATTATTTTGCCATGTTACTTATTGTTCTGGTTGTTGTCTTTCCCAGATCCTGATCGAGTTCTGTGCCGGTGGTGCGGTCGATGCCATCATGCTGGGTAAGTCCCTCATTCACTGAATGAAATGGAAAACTGTAAAGTTCTGGGGCTTTCTTTGTTCCATCCTTGAGTGCCAACATATTTTTTTTTATTCCATCCAAAACCCTCCACTGTGGGATTTTTTTTCCCCCTCTCAGTAGTTTGAGAGACCTTCCCAAGTCTGTAATTATTGTAGCTCAGCTTTCAAGGAGTGGCGAGTCCGCTTCTATGGCCTCACTTTTCTCTATGTAAATGCATTGTTCTCTGTGTTCTACTCAACACGATTTGTAGTCATGCATGATGTAAGAGTGGAGTGTGTCCTGCAGTTGCTATTGGTTACCATTAAAGGATCACATCTGATGTTAATCTGTCCAGATGGCCCAGTCTCAGTTTACTTTGTGGTTGTTTATCAACAGAACTGGAGAGACCCCTGACTGAGCCCCAGATCCGGGTGGTGTGCAAGCAGACTTTGGAGGCCTTGATTTACCTCCATGAAAACAAGGTTATCCACAGAGACTTGAAAGCTGGGAACATTCTGCTCTCCTTGGATGGAGAAGTGAAATTAGGTAAAAACCTCATCTATTAGCAGTCAAACCCAAGTTATAAAAACAAGTTGATTTTGCAGATGCAAAGCATTGATGATGGTGAGACAGTAATGAGTCATTTATGGAGCACAAAGTTCATAAAGATAGGAAAAAAAAGCATTCTAGGCAGTGCATTAGGAGTTGTTGATGCTTTGAATTGGTTACATAATTTCCCACAAGTCAAGTAATGATGTTTTTGCTGTAGCATCTATACCTGCTGGCTCCCTGATGATTCATGTTCTGTAGGCAGAGGGCCATGGCAGAGCCTGGCAAACAATAATCATCAAGCCTGTCACCAGGGGCTTGATGATAGATCTTTCTCTAAGTGTAGATAGTTTTAAGAGCTGCAAGAAAAGACAGCACCCGTTGCACAGGTAACAAATACGCCAGCTGGTGATGACCTTTTAGATCTTCAGAAAAAGGGAAAATGGCTTTACTTTTCACTATTGGTGCTCATATGTGAAAGATATAAAAAGGACCAATAATTTGGTTGCTATTGTAATGAGATATATATATGTGTGTGTGTGTGTGTATATTATATTATGTAGATAGATATGATATGCTGTATAACCCAGTGCCAATTTAAAGATTAGCTTGATTCTGTAAAGAAAAGAATCATCATTCACTTCTTCTTTCAGCTGACTTTGGGGTGTCTGCTAAAAATACTGCGACAATACAGAGAAGAGATTCTTTCATAGGCACTCCGTATTGGTGAGTCACACAGCCTAAATATAAGAAGCCCTTCTATCTGATAATTGTTTTAGCATCTCCTGCAGTACTGTTTATTGTAAACATGTAAAATTTTTCATTCAGCAATTTAGACACGCAAGAATATTGGATCACCTCAGTTTTTAATACTAAATAAGCTTTCTGTTTTCAACTTCCTTGGGTTTTTTTTGGTTTTTTTTTCCCTTTTACAAAAGTTAGGAAATTGAGGCCTGAGAAAGAGAGGCTTTATTCTAAAATGCACATCATAAATCCACTGTCTGAAAACATTTTGCAGGATGGCACCTGAGGTGGTGATGTGCGAAACCTCCAAAGATCGTCCGTACGACTACAAGGCCGACATCTGGTCCCTCGGAGTAACTCTCATAGAGCTGGCACAGATTGAACCACCTAATCACGAGATGAATCCCATGAGGGTGCTACTGAAAATAGCCAAGTCCGAGCCACCCACTCTCATGAATCCCTCTCGCTGGTAAGATAGTGTTCTAGTGATAACTGGTGAGGCAGCACTGGGATGCTTACAGGTTGAAGATGAGGTTATGTTAAGTGTTTGTTGTGGCAGAGCATGAGGAATTCTCAGTGGCTGCACTAGAAAGAATGTCTTTATTTTTATTTTCATTCTAGAAATCAGGGCCCACGTACTCATCCTCTGTTTAATAATCGACAAAACAATTCTTTGTTTCTGAAAGGTCACCAGAATTCAGTGATTTCCTGCGGAGAGCCCTTGATAAGAATGTGGACAACAGGTGGAGTGCAGCACAGCTTCTACAGGTGAGCTTACATTATAGTACTATTAAACAATACAAAACCACCTATACATACTTCCCCGTAGACAAATTAAGTTTTCTCTGTTTTGCTTCTTGTTAAATTTGCTACATAAAACATTCCTATGTTTTGCTGATATCGCCCTTTCTGTGTATGTAGCATCCTTTTGTCACCAGTGTAACTGATAGCAAACCTCTCCGAGAGCTCATAGCTGAGGCCAAAGCTGAAGTCACAGAAGAGCTTGAGGATAGCAAAGAGGAAGAGGAAGAGGAAGAGCCTGATACACCTGTGGTGAGTAGTTTAATTCTTATGCGTAAAGAAGTCTCTTAGTTTTTATCATATTTTCTAATACAGTGCCGGTGTGTGGCATTTAGTGGTGTTAGTAATATTTCTAACAATGTTTTCATTAGTTTTTAAAAAATGTTAAAATGAAAATTATTGTATCTTTGTTGCCGAAGAATGAGCCAGTAATGTCTACTGGAGCTGTGGGTCTTCTTCCCTCAATATGTTGCTGCTGTGGGCCTGAAACAACAAGCCAGACACAGGCTGTACTGAGGACCTGTTGCCTTTTCATTGTTCTGAGCTGCTTGGTTGTTCAGCGTAACTAAATCTTAGACACTACTCCTTTTATGAGTAAAGATTAGGATGAGGATGTAATAAAATTAGGGCAACATTATGACCTTTTTTTTCTTTTCTTTTTTTTTTTTAAACTTATGATAACATGTTGTGTTTATTTTTGTTTTTCTTGGATTTTGATTCAGGCGGTTCCCAATCACAAACGTGCTCCATCAGATGTGAGCGTGGCTAGCTCAGAGGATGACAAAGTGCCGCCAACTTCCTCCACTCTTGAGTCTGTTACAGAAAAGATGGAAGCCAAGCCTGTTGAGGACCAAATCAGTGATGAGCTTTCTGATGAAGGACTTGGACCAAGTGAAGTAGATAAGACTGAGGAGGAGAAACTCTTGGAGGTGTCTGATGCGGGTAATGAAGGTGTGACCTCAGGAACAATAGAAACCAACAAGGACTTTAACATAGATGATATTCCCCAGGCTAATCCAAAGGAGGAGCAAACTGAAGAAGTTCCTGGTGAGACAGTAGTGTCAGAGCCAGATGAACGTGTAGATACTGTGGATTACCAAGAACTCAATAAAGATGGTCACGAAAAAGAAGAGGAAGAGGAGACAGAGGAAAAGAAAATGGGAGATGAGGCTAATCCAGTAATAAATGAAGAACCAGTGCATGTGAAAGATGATGATGAAGGGCAAGCTTCTGCAGAAGAATCTATACAATCACAAGAAAAACCTGAAGATACACAAGTAAATGTAGATTCCACATCAAAAGAAGTGACACAAGTAGATGAAGAAAACAAAGAACCAGATAACAGATTAGAAGACATGGGTAATAACCACGACGAAACTGTAGATGCTAAGAAATTAGAGCCTGATGTACCAGACACAAATATAAATAGGGACACAGAAACAAAGTCAAGTTTGGGGGAGCCTACCACTGAGGTTGTGTTAGAAAGCAACACCATAGAAAGTGAGTCAGAGGAGAAGCCAAAAGACGAGGCCCCTGAGAAGCCAGAGCAGCCCGAACAAGAGAATCAGTCCGGAGAGAAGACTGAGCTGCAAGAAGAAGCATCAACTGAATCCAATGGAGTTAATGAAGAAGTCAAAGATGGCTCTGATGATTTGGAGCAAAAAGATGCATCTAAAGATATCTCTGTAAAGACAGAAGAGGAAAAAGCAGCCCACGCAGAGGAGAGCACTTCCCAAGATGCCATCTCTGTTCAGGAGAGTGAAACAGATTCAGAAACCAAAATAGAGCATGGAAGCCCCACTGTGATCAAGTCCGATGTGGAGAAAGACTCTGACTCGGGGAGCAGCTCTGCCGCTGACAGCAACAGCCTCGACCTCAATCTGTCCATCTCCAGCTTCCTGTCCAAAAGCAAAGATGGGGGCTCTGTGTCTGTGCAGGTAAGGGAGTCTGTACCTCAGTCAGGGCCTCAGTGTTTAACTTACCAATGATAAACTGATCATTTCAGTTTCTAAACCATCTTGTGCATTTTGGCAGGAGTCAAAACGTCAAAAGAAGACTCTGAAAAAGACACGCAAGTTTATGGTAGATGGTGTGGAGGTCAGCGTGACGACATCGAAGATAGTAACAGATAACGACACCAAGAATGAGGAGATGAGGTTCCTGAGGTACGCCTGCATCCAATCTGCTTGACATACTGTTGGTCTAAATATGGGATGTGACCTAGTTAACACGCTTGCCTTAAATAGTTCTTGTTAATTTCATATCTCCCACAGCTTTTTACAAATGCCAGATGGGTTATCTGCTACGATTAGTGCTGCTTTGTGTTACTGTCATCTCCATTTTTGTCTTTTAAAGACATGAGACATGCTGCCCTGACTGTTTGCACAAGTGTTGTTTGAACGTTTGCTTTTCGTTTCATGGCCTTGTCATACAGGGCAAATGTGTCCGTTTAAAACCCAGTAATTCTACAAGATGAAGACTAATCAAAGCAGAGAAATAAAATGCATTTTTTAATAGTAATGACATGCTAATGTGAGAATGAATTACTTCCTACATATGAACATGAATTCACTTCTGAATTAGTTCACATTGTGAATAAAGTGTTCCATTTGAGTCGTCCTGACACAATTGTTGTGGTTTTTCAGGCGACAAGAGTTGAGAGAGCTGCGACTTCTTCAAAAAGAGGAGCAGAGGGCGCAGCAGCAGCTGAGCAACAAGCTGCAGCAGCAGAAAGAGCAGATCTACCGGCGCTTTGAACAGGAAACTACTGTGAGTTACTTTGTTCTTTACTGCTGAGGTGTGTATGGGGTGGGTGGGGGCTTTGTCTTTGGTTTGTTTGTTTTTATATCTAACCAGCTCCTTGAAAATAAACTACCAGGACTTCTTCTCAAAGATGATTTAAAAATTTCATTAGAACGTGAAACATGCAGCAATACTTTTATATATAACATTTTTCCATACAATAAAAGAGTGAAGAAAAGTGTATTTTATGATGCAGTGAAACACTTGTCTCTTGATTATTCAGTCAAAGAAACGTCAATATGACCAAGAAGTGGAAAATCTTGAGAAGAAGCAGAAACAGACCATCGAGCGACTAGAACAGGACCACACTAGTCGACTCCGAGATGAAGCTAAACGCATCAAAGGGGATCAGGACAAGGAGCTCTCAAAGTTCCAAAACATGCTGAAGAATCGGAAGAAAGAGGTATAGTCCTGCATGATTGTCGCTTAATGGACATGCCTTCACTTGGACTGATTGATCTGTTGTCATTGAGAACATTTGCATGTCACATGAAAGCCGTTTAACAGTGGATGTGTTTAACATCTTAATCAGTAGCTTACTTTGTTGTTTCATACTAATACTGTGGGAGTGCTTTGCCCTGCTGCTCTGTCTCATACAGTATGTGTGCAAACGATGGCAACAAGAAAGCTATACTATACTCTGTTTCTCCTCAATGCTGCTTGCTACATGTTGTGGTATCTATAATTTATCCGCCCTAAGGCTTCTGGTTCCCTCCTGAGGAATTCTTCGCTACCAAAGTCTATTTGTTATTTTTAGAGAACTATTTAAAGTCTGAGTAAAGCAGAAATAACTCAATATTCTGTTTTTGCCACATCACAGACAAATATGTTGTCAACTCAGTCAAACATTTATCTAGTAAATTAAATTAGGCGTAGAATTCACAGAAAACGAGCAGTGTGGTCTGTTATCAGATGCTGTGGGTGTGTCCATCCAACACCCTTACCAATCTCAGATCAGTCCACAACAAACACTAGCAACACGGCAACATTTATCATATGATGTAAAACCTCAAACACAGCTAAAGATACTAAATGTTTCAGACACATTCAATTATGATACTTGCATTTTCATAGTGGGTATGTATATATACATATATATATATATATATATATATATACACATATATATATATATATATAAAGATAGATAGATAGAGATTTAGATATCTATATTAATTATATAGATATTTAAATAAAGATATATGGATGTATATAGATATTTGTACTGTGTTTTCTGATCCCAGCTGTCTCAGTAAAAGATTGTAAAACTACCAGGTGAATAATGAAGCACATAAAAGCAGCTTTTGTGAGATTTCTTAATGCAGCAGCTCTGCACAGAATTGATCAACAGAGCATTCATCCTCTCACCATGGTTACTTCTTAAACCGTGGTTCTGTGCTGCCCTCAACATCTGAGTTTTTTGGCTCTGTTCAAACGTTGTCAGGCCTGTAGTTGTGTCACAGTATTTCACTCTTCTCAAAATGAATCCAGTTTTTCTTTTTGCTATTGGCATCAAGGGAAGGCAAATTTCCAAAATGATGAGCAAACAGTTAGCTAAGTAGTGACTAGTCAACTTTTAATGCATTTTTGTAGATCTACTCTTTAAAAGTTCTAGTGTTAAGGGATGGGGGTCACTTGTTTTACACATCAGTCAACAAATTCATGGATTTATTTTACACCTGCCTTAAAAGTCCTGATCTGAAAGCTGTTGAAAAGCACCACAACTCAACAAGTCAACCAAACACAGTTTTTGGACTTTAATTATGTTTTAAGCGACTTCTGTCTCACACACACAACTTGTTTCATGGCGATATCTCAATTTGCTTCACTCTGACTTAAAAGTTCGGTGTCAGGCAGAGCTTAATAGTTGTAAATTAGGCTTGGTGTATTTTTATGCTCTATTTCAATCTTTAAGTCTTTGCCTCTTTCTTTGCTCTTTAGCAACTTTTAAATGCCTTGCTGGGTGCTTTTAGTGTGCTTGTAGTTCAAGTGCTGCTGAATGAAGCTGTTTCTTAAGGCAGATGAGCTGACTGGCTTCTCTTGCACATTGTTGCATTGATTACTTTGCAGCTGTTGGCGTGCTATCTCCTTTTTTTTTTTTTTTTTTATTATCTCTAGGCCATTTCTTTACCTAGTTTAGTTGTAAAAGACAACATTTAGCCCTTGGCTATATTTTTAGATGTTCTTTATGTGGAGAAATTTATGTATTTTACTTGCTTACTAAATTTACGTGTGTATTTTTATTTTGTGTCTGTTACACATTGTACTTGTTATTGAAAATGTATTGAAATTGTTGATTGAACTAACTGTACTTCTCGTATGAATGTTTGAGGTGACTTTGGTCATAATATGGCCAACTTTGAATGATTTTTCTGGGTGGATGTCTTTGGGTCGAATAATACATATCCTGCAGCAGAGTATCTGATATGGAATGAAGCAGCCAAGAACAACAAATTAATAAGTGTTTGATAATTACTGATTAATATTCAGACATACATCTGTATTATGTAAAAATACACTCATTATGTTTGGAAACCAATATCCACGTAATAATTTTCGACAAATTTAGGTTTCCATTCTTAGTTATTTAAAAAAAAAAAAAAAAAAAGCATTCCTCAAAAGAAGATTTTTGTTACCTGTTAAGTCAGATTTATATTTAATTATGTAATCAGAACTTGGACGCTGCAACAGTATCCAAGTCCTGGATATTTACCAAACCATTCCACCTCCTTTACTCTGCTGTTAATATCAACAGTCAAAATCAATGTTCATGATTGTGGTGATTAATCAAATGCAAAGGGGTGAAGGTAGAGCTGTCATCGAGACTAACATCTTTTGCCATGCACCAGTCGAATCCTTCTTTTTGACATGAATCTAACCCATGCAGTTTAAACCGGCGCTCTAAAAAAAATAAGATTTGTTCAGAGGAACAGCAGAAGCAAGCTGTGGAAATCTAGCATGCTCATTTTAAATCTGGTGGTGGCTGGATGCTATCCCTCCTCTCAACATGGACCGTGCATGTCTCCCATTGTTGTTGCCCAGCTTTGTTAGATTTTCAGAATGTACAGCATCAACCAGCTTCTGCATACTCACAAACTGTAGGCCAAACAGGAAGTTGGACAGTCACCCAAACACATGAGAAAAGAGCTCATGAAACGATTAAAGGAGGACCTGTCGCTCCTCAAGACTGCAGAGGTAAAGCGTCAACTGTTTCTAACTCTGTGAAAGTCTCGAGATGACTTTCTTTCTGTCCATTTACATTTCCCCTCTCTCATTAGCTTGGATAATATAATCTGTCTTCATTTCTTTCTATCCGCCACCTTCTGATTTATGTTTATTTTCTCAGTCCTCTAAGAATTTATGAAAAATAGTGCTTTAGCAATCTATTATTATTACTGTTACTATTGCTATTACTTTCCATTACTCTTTAGGTGTAGGGAAAGACGCACAACAATGAACGGAGCACCTTTCTAGCCAAACTGGACTCACAGAATTGTGCCATTGACTCAAACATATTTCTTCTTGTTAACCCTTTTATGCATAGTGGCCCTACAATGGATACCTATTTACAAGCTTTTTTTCTTGCATATTCATGAATAAGGATGGTATTTTTGTAAATGAACCACTTCAGTGGATGTTAATGAGTCATCCAATATGTTTCCACTCACTGGAGAATAAATAAATATATGATATAATTGAGCATATTGTAATTACGCAAGTTTGCCTTTGCAATAAATAGGGGGAAAAAATATACAGCTATTTTTATAGAAGATTTACATAATAAAAATATCATTATATATTATATTTTATATATATATTTTATAGAATACATTAAAATAAATCATGATAAATTCTTAATATCACTAATAAACAAAAAAATGCATATGTCTGTAGAAGTAAAAATGTAAAAATACTGTATTAAAAAAATATTGAATTATTTTCTATTAATCAATGCATGAAAAAGTTAACAAATTCATGAATGTCTTGAGTCAGTGCAGCACAACTAACAACAAGGTTTTTCTTAATGTCTTGATATTTTTTAAATGGAATTATTTTACCTTGTCACACATTGTTTCTTGTATCCCTTTTGTAAACGGGATGTGCAACTGCTTAAATTAGCGTATTTCCCAGACACATTGTAGGCTTGTGCTTAGATTTTAGGGCATTAATCTCAGAATGTAGCCTCTTTAAGCATAGATTTTAGTGTTTGTGATTTTTTTAAGTCTTCCATGATAGCAAATAACTTTTAAAAAAAGAAAAGTCTGTAGCATGAGTACTGCTCCCCCATTCACAATTTGCATCATTCTGTCTTTTAATGTCATGAGACTCTTCGAAAAGGAAATCAGACCATGTAGTCTCAGTGAGAGCACTCTACGCTAGGGAGAAAACGTGACTTTTGTTTCCACAGTAAGCATCTCCACAACATCTCGTTTTTCTTTCTTTGCTTTGAAGAAAAAGACATGCATCATGCTGTAAACAAACCTCTTTATATTCTTAACGGTCAATGAGCCAGTAGCATGCTCTTTTACATACTGGATTCAAGTAAAATGCTGGAACCATGAGCTGCTTTTAAGCATTAATATAACTAATTGAATGCTGCCCCCCTCCCCTCCTTAACATTTAGCCAGAACTCTGCTGTGTGCTGTAAACTCACTGACATTCCCAAAGTGTAAAGCCTATCTCCTGGATATCTGAGGAGAAATCGGTGTGAGTGCTGGTGTGTGTTGTTTTTAGTGGGTGTGCGAGTGATCCTCAGCCTGCCATGTGCTGTCTGTCCCTTATCAGGGTGAGTGCGCTGTGTGCTCTCCTCCGCAGGCAGTGGCCCAGGTTATGATACAGTCTTTTCAGTTATCCTCATGTGCACTCTTCAACGCTCAGATGCAGGATGTAAGTTCCCCCCCTCCTCCACCCACCCCGTTTCTTGGCATCCCTGGCCCATACTTAGATGTGTGTGAAGTTAAGTGACAGGATCGTTTGTGATTGTTCACTTTTACTTTAAGAACTACACATGTAAGCATGGGCAGCGTTGGGCTTTTTATTTTTTCCCTATTATTTTGAGTGTTATCATTGTACTTGTGGAGTGGTTCTTTCTTCCTCTCCTGCTCAGTACTTTTCCTCCATCTAGTTTGTGTATTTTCTATGGTAAATATATTATTATATTTATATATTATATATTACAGGACTGAGTTTGGGATGTACAGCGGTGATGCAGTTGTTGATTCCACCTTACCATCTAGATCTGTGTTTGCACTTATGGTCCAGTTTTATACAGAATAGAGTTTCACTTGTGTTATGTATAGATTTATTATGGCTTAACACTCTAAACCGTCTTAATTTTGGACTCTAAAGTTTGAAAGAAAATGTTTGAATGTAAAACAGGGCTTTATTGGGAGTATAGAGTACAGCAGAAAAGCCAATGATGGTAATTGCTGACTCATCCTGATCATTACAGTTCTTCATTTTTTGCTTCATGTGATTAAGCTTCAGTGTGTAATTATTAACTCGGTTATACCTTTTCAGAGCTCATAAAAGTCCGACCTATAATTTAGGCGGAAACATTAAAACAATAGGCATGCACTGTAAAATGTTACAGCTTTTTTATTTAGATATTTGGGAGGGGGGAAAAGTGTGAGGTGAGATGAGGTATAACAATTCTCCAAAGATTTTTGTCTTTTGGGGAGAAATGGTTTTGCAGGTGTGATCATTAATGACACATTTAATTCTTTATAAAGTTTTTTTTCGTTCTGCGATAAGATAGATTGTTTGTATTTCAGGTTCAGTCTTTGCACCCCTCTTAGTGGTTTGTGATGCGTGTTGGCTAAACATTATAAGATTGTCAGTATATGTCTGTCTCACATAAGTAAGAGTCCTTTTTAAACTTTTCCATCTTTCTTCACTTCCATTGTGGATCGTTGCCATCCATGATCTGAGTGTCTCCACTGCTGAGTCCAGCTGATTATGTGACATCTTAGTGCTTCTATGTTGTATTGAGTTTGGAGTGGATGACTACGTTACATCATTTTATTTCAGGCACTTTTGAAAAGCGTTTGTACTGTGGCATTTTATTGTGCTTTCTTTGCTGTCCCTCTTTACGATATTTGAATAAGAATAAAAGTTGTTTCTTATTATCACAATCTCTAATGCTTCACCAGGCTGCTCCTTACTGTACTACTTCTCTCTGGCTCCCAGGAGCAGGAGTTCCTACAGAAGCAGCAGCAAGAACTGGATGGAGCTCTGAAGAAAATAATTCAGCAGCATAAAGTGGAGATTGCGACCATTGAGCGAGACTGCCTCAACCACAAACAGCAGTTAATGCGAGGTAGGAGAAGGAACCTCTGGGACAAATGAAACAAAGGCCGGTTAATGGTAGAAAACAATCATAAACAGCCAGTCTGTCACAGATGATATTAAAAGGCTTTTTGTGGTGGTTATAATTAAAAAGTAAAGCTAAGGGAAGTATGTAGCTATTGCTTATTTATGTACGGGTTTCACAAATATTCATAGTTTAGTTTTTTCTTGTTGTTTTCATTAAACCCAGTAGAAAGGCATAAGTCAGCTCCAGCATCCTGAGCAATTTTTCCGTCACTTCATTGTTGCAATGGTTTAAAATGTCAGAGGGAAAAAAAAAACGGTAGTTGCACTTTTGACTCTTCAGTGAGTCGAGGAAGTGTATGTCAGTGATGCTCTCTTTACCCACAAAGAGTGTAAATACATATAAGCACCCTATACACTTCACCATCTAACATGCTAGCACATGTTTGCTATGCATCTCAGGCAGAGCCTTGCGGGATGATTATACTAAGCAATCGCATTTTGCATTTTGTAGCTCGAGAAGCAGCCATGTGGGAGCTGGAGGAACGCCACCTGCAGGAGAAGCACCAACTGTTGAAGCAGCAGCTGAAAGACCAGTACTTCATGCAGCGGCACCAGCTGCTGAAGCGACACGAGAAAGTAAGAGTTGCTTTATTCTTTTGTGTTCTACAGCTCTTTGATAGGGAAAAAATTCTAACTATTATCGTGTCAAGTAACTCTGCTTCATGCAAAACTGGACCTGTGATATTTGTAGGAGATGGAGCAGATGCAGCGTTACAATCAGCGTCTGATAGAAGAGCTCAAGAACAAGCAGACTCAAGAGAGAGTTCGCCTGCCCAAGATCCAACGCAGTGATGCCAAGACTCGTATGGCCATGTTCAAGAAGAGCCTCCGCATCACTGCCACGGCAACTGTCACCCCAGAGCAGGAGAGAGAACGGATAAAGCAGGTGCAGACACTATGGACTCAGGATGATGTTTTATCATTTCTGCTTGTCACTTGAAGGATGAGTAATTCAGCATTTATGACATTTTTTAGCAGCGCAGTCAGGCCAAGATCTGTTCAGTGCAAACATTGTTTTGTTTTTGTTTTTTTATTTATTATATTCTTAGTCCGATTCAGGGGAAGCTGGAGCTGTCCCAGCAATCATAAAGCAAGAGGCAGAGTACACAATGGACTGGCTACCAGTCCATTGCAGGGCCAACACACAGAAACAAACTACCACTCATGTTCACACTCACTCCTAGGCAGAATTTAAAGTGACCAATTAACCTAATTTGCATATGTTTGTATCGGCGGAGGAAGCCAGAGTACACAGAGAGAACCCACGCATACATGAGGAAAACATGCAAACTCACAGAATGGCCTCAGTCAAACACACACAGTCAGTATGACTGAAACCAGCCTGTCCCTGGTTAGGTCTGTCATTTGTTCCCTGCATGGCACTCCAAGACCACCTTTCATAAAACATCTCTTGTTTGAAACACCCAGTGGCTTCATGTCATTGCTTGCTGTCATGTTTTTTGTAAGCTGTTTTCACATGTTTGTTGTGTTTCAACTGTGTGGTCCAGTTTGCTGCACAGGAGGAAAAGAGACAGAAGAATGAGAGACTTCATCAGCACCAGAAACATGAGAACCAAATGAGAGATCTCCAGCTGCAGTGTGACTCAAACATCAGGGAGCTGCAGCAGCTGCAGGTGGGGCTAAAACACTCCCAGTCACTTGCTATCTTTTTGGGTGTTGATCAGATTTTATATGATCACATCTATAAATACAATGAGACATGGGAATTTTTGAAGCACTAATGTTAAGTTCAGCTTTCATAAAAATATAATTTTATCACTTGTTTTAAGACAAATGACAGCTTTACATGGTCCTGCTGATGGAAATGTGAAATTAGAATATTTTCTTCATTCAGCTTTAGTACGGCTGTACATGCAACCCGGCTAGCTTAAGACTGAGCTTGAAAGACAGGAAACCGTAAACGGCATGCAGCATTTTGGTTTGAAGGACGCGTCTCAGAGAAAGACACACAACTGTGTGAAGAATAAAAAGTTCATAGCTGTTTCAAATGCTAACACGGGTTCTCCACTTTGATGCTGCTTGATGCTGCTTGATGCTGATCTGCGCTACTCGGTAAAGAGTTGCAGAGATCAGCATCAACTGTTACTCTGTGAAATCATCAGTTTGACAGTGTCGTTAAAAAGTGAACTGAACATTACAAAGTAAATGAATGATGCTGTATGAAGCATGTAGACTAGTGTGTAATGTTCAGATGAAGAAATGTAAATGTTGTGACACAAAATCTTATTTTTTGTTGATGTCCTTGACCTTTTCTGATGTTTATATTCTGCTTGCCATAGATGATTCAAAGGAACCTTTTAGTCTTATTTAGTCAGCGTCTGAGCTGTATACACACGTGAGACGACCTTCTTGCTCATTAACATGTGCAGCCTTGTTAAGCTTAACATTAAAGGATAAAGAAGACTTTGTGTATTTACAGCAGCTGCCACAAAGTGGTTGTTTCAGTATGGTGGGAGGATTGCCACCGCTCCAGAGCTAAATATCTAACGCTAGTAGAAGCCTCTTGTGTAAAAACTGTAGAGACCTGATTAGCTGAAAGGTGAAAGCTGACGGTCATGAACGTTAAAATGCCATACTGAAAAGAAATCAGATTTTCAGAGTAGTTTTCATAAAACAAAGATAAAGCAAGTTTCTAAAACAATTCTTAAGTATAATTTTTCTTCTATATTTATTTGTCAATAGATTTTTTCTCTATTTCTTATTAAAAGTTTATTTGAGGTGAATGCAACAAGGTGTAGTATGAAGATGATGATAAACAGAATATTTCAGAATCAACAGAAATGAAAGCGACTGTCTTTTACAGCATCTCAGTGAAGACAAAGAAAGCTGAGAGCAGGATTCATCCTCACCAATTCTTTTTCAGAATGAGAAATGCCACCTTTTAATCGAACATGAGACCCAAAAGTTGAAGGAGTTGGATGAGGAGCACAGCCAAGAGATAAAGGAGTGGAGAGAAAAGCTGAGGCCAAGGAAGAAGGTAGCATTATTCTACATTTACTCTGACATTAGAAGTGATTTCTCTCAGCTGCTGTTGGAAAATCTTCAGCGTCTGACTCGGTTCCTTGCATCTGCTGCCCTCTGCAGGCTTTAGAAGATGAGTTTACACGGAAGCTCCAGGAGCAGGAAGTCTTCTTCAAGATGAGCGGTGAATCCGAATGCCTTAATCCCACAACACAAAGCCGAGTTTCCAAGTTTTACCCCATACCAAACCTGCACAACTCTGGCTTATAGCCATATGTGTGTCTGTGCAGCAATACAGACTCTTGTCACACTTGTCCTTTTCTCACTGACTCTTCATGGGGGGGAGCAACGTCTTTTTCTTTTTTTGTAGTCATGAAAATGTCTGCTTTGCTTTGTTTTGAGTCAACCATTTGTGAGCATGACATGGCTACACATTGTTAACTTGCTTAATCAAGTTTTCTAAGCTTATTGGGAACTGTCTAATTAAGATGCACTTTTTTTGAGCATGTTCAGAGTTTAAAATTCAGCAGTCAGTCGCTTAGGTCAGTCATGCTTGTTGGATTAACATAAGCACTGCCTGCTACAGTATAATTATTTCCAGTGCCTGGTATGTTTGTTTTTTTTGTTTTGTTTTGGGGTTTTTTTGCAGCATTTAAGCGCTCCTCTGTTTTTTGTTTTTTTTTTTACAACTTGCAGTTCACACAGACCCTCAACTCTTCTGCACTTACACTGCTTCTCATTTCTGCTCCTGATCCCAAGATTTTGAGATTTTTTTCCACATAAGCTGGCAGTTAAAAAGCCTTCACTGAAAATGAGCTGCTTGTGATGAAGGTTTTTCTGAAGGAAGATGGTTCTGAAGAAAACAGACTGTAGTTGTAAGACTTTGTAAAGGCTATGTAGTCTTCTGTGCACTCTGTCTAATGCCGTCATGGGAATCAAAAACCGTGTCATAAGGCTACGCATTCAAATAATGTAGAATGTACTGTGTTGTGTTCTCCATACATATGAAGTTTAACCAAGTACTTGTCTTACAAAAAGCATTTTACCAACCTTGGAGAGGAATGAACAACTATTTAGCACATACTGTCATTTCAAAGCTGTAAAACACCCCTCTGTTTTATATAAATGGAAATTACTTGTTGCGTCTTGGAGAATTGTATTAGTATGTAAGCATAATCGCTTTATCCCAAGGTATTTTGAGCAGGACTCCTGCAGATGAATGATTTGTTGTGACAGATGAATTATGAAGGAATGTAAAGCTTATTGATTTGCACTGTTTTGCCACATGAGCTGCAGAAAAAATATGCAGTAGAAAACTTTGTCTCACCAGGATCTATTTGAACTCCAGACTGACTGGACCGTGTCAGCATCTTTATTTTGTTTTATTATCATTTTAACATTTTCAATTAAGCCGTTAGTATTTTACAAACACGCCTACCTTTTTAAATCTTTTCTCCTGACATGCTACAGCTCCTCGTCATGCGGAGTTCACATCCAGTGCCGTTGCAGTATAAATTTCAGCATGTCATGAGGAGAAACCCTGACTGTATCTTACAATCTTGGATTAGTTTGTTTTGCAACTGCATCATCGAAGCATCTTACGATTTCTGTATGTTGACATTGATTTTGAATAGGATTTTGTCATAAATGCTGGATTTTTATTGGGAGTAATCAGATTTTGTCATGTGGATTACACCATTTATTCCATAGATTTCATATATATTTTTCAATTTCAACAAATTACACCATTTTTATGTGTCATTCCCTGATAATGGACATTCTTACTATATGCATTTTTGATGTCAGAGTCAACGTATTAAATGCATCTTTATAAATGGACTTTTTTTTTTTGATGTAAATTAAATATCAGCTGTTTATTTGACAAATTGAGTGAATCTGTTTTGAGGTCAAATTCAGTCACAAACATGGTAAGACTCGCGAGTCTAAAAAATAGATTTATTTTGTGTCTTGCATATATATTGATCAAAACTTGAGTTCAATAATGTCAAACAAGATCGGGAAACATTTTATAATTAAATCTTTTCCACATTTAAAGTCATACAGAAAATATCAAATTCAGTGCTCTTATAAAATAAAATATACAACTTAATCAGTCATGTCTTACTGATCATCTGAGTCACTCTCTCACTCACACAAACATGATTCTTTTTTCATTTTTTCTTTTTTTTAACCAACAAATCCTTGAAATAACCGGCTTCTTACAGTGACCCTCACTCTGACAGAGACTGAGTCAAGTTTAAATGTGTTATGCATTTAAAGAGCTCATTGTTCTGTAATTTATATGGGATTAATTTGTAATGGATGCTTTTATCACTTATCTAGCCCTTAACAACAATATAATCTTCAAATGACAGCAAGGCAGAAAAAATACACTGTACATTCAGCTCAAAAAGATTTTTAAAAAAAAATAAAGCAATTGCGTGAATTTTCTCTTGACCAAAGCTGCCGCTGCAAGCTTCTAACTTAGTAAACATAATACACCTCCATATCAAACGCTGAGATATTTGTCACAAAAACATGGACCAGCATCTTTACTGAAGTCTTTTTTTTTTTTTTTAAAGCAACTAATGCATTTTTATTTTCTTAAACTGATTTGTCTACAAAAGACAACATTAAAGAACATTTTTGCCCTTTTGCAATGGTAAAATTAAACATAAAGAAAAAATAAGTAAAGCTGAAGGTTTGATCCAGAAGCTGTTAGCTTTTCAGCCACCGCCAGCCTGACCATGTTTCTGATTGCGATCGGCCACCTTCTTTGCTGCAGCAGCTGAAAAAAAATATTGCAGTGATCTGATAAGTGACATATTTATTTTTTTATGATGTTTGATGTAACTTGACTGAGGTTACCTGCTTCCCTCTTCTGCACTCTGTGTGGCATCTGGACAGTGAACGCCCCTGGTATTCCAGGTAAACCTGGCCGTCCTGGATCACCTGTAATCATACAAATCTCTCAGCTTGTAAGTCTAGTAAAGTTTTTTTTTTTTTTTTTTTTTTTAAATGAAATATGTAGCATTGCATCGGCTCTGTTTAAATGTACCCTTATCTCCTTTTGGTCCTGGATACCCTCTCTCTCCCCGTGGTCCTGGGCCTCCTGGAGGGCCTGGGATAGTACCATAAGCTGTGCAAACATGAAACTAGTCAGTCTAGATAAAACCACATTTTCCAGTTATACAGTTTTGACATGTTTTAATTGTTGTCTGTTTGCAAAGAAAAACAAAACAAAAATATGTTCATACTTCTGAAGAATTCCATGAGATCAGCTGTGACATTTCCATAGGAACCAATGACACGACTGTAACCAGGTGGTCCCGGAGGGCCAGGTGGACCAGGAGGGCCTTGAATTGCTCGCACATTCATCCTCAAAGAACCTCCACTCATATACTCTTCTAGCAGGCCTTGATCTGCAGAGTAGTCAGTAAGAAACATACTAAACTTTACATAGCATATATATATATATATATATATATATATATATAGAGTTTGATCATTTTTGACAGATTAATTTCTCTGATCCTTAACTTGATTCCTTCTATAACTTCCATCTAAACACAAAGATTCAGCAGTGAATGAGAGAAATCATATGGTCCGATTCAAAATGCCACGTTTGGCAGCTGTTGTCTACTTACTCTTGATATATTCTGTAACTTTTGTGGCGACGTTCGAGTAGTCCAGTGTCTCAGTTAGCTTGCTGACGTCAATCTCTCTCTGCTGCGTGCCATAGTGAGAGTTGCCCTGTGCGTATCCCTGGCCCTGTGCGTATCCCTGGCCCTGTGCGTACCCCTGGACATAACCGGGCTCTCCGCGTTCTCCCTTCTGACCCCTTGGTCCTGGAGGTCCGGGCGGACCCACAATGGCACGTCGAATACTGTCACCTGAAAGACAGAGATAGCTGTTAATGTGTTGTCTTTGTCATTTCTATTTATCACATTTATCACATGTCTAGGCTGCGAGAGTCTTACTGCTCAGATATTCCTGAATTTCAGCTCGAATGTTCTCGCGAGGCAAGTTTCCTCTATAAGAAGCTGTTCCTGTGAAACTGCCCGGTGGTCCTTGTGGACCTGGCGGGCCAGGAAGGCCTGGAAGTCCTGGAAGTCCTGGAAGACCTCTGAACTCAGAACCTTAGAAAATAGAACAACATGAGGAATCTTTGTTGAGTCGAATTTCTGTTCATGCAAATAGACAGTAAAAAATATAAATGGTAGTTTGTGCTCACTGACTAAAGGTCTTTTTGACAAGAGCCACATGTACGAGGAGCAGCATGAGACGTGCAGTACAGGAGATCTTTGCACACACTAGGAAGCACCAATCCAAACATAGACAGTGGGGCTCCAAAGTTTGGGCACCCCTGGTAAAAATTTATTTTAATGTGTAAATAAGCAGCTTTGAAAAGATGGAAAATCTCAAAAAGGCATCAAAGTACAGTTTAGACATTCTTATAACATGTAAAAAAAAAAAAAAAAGTTACATCTTATCTCCATCATTTAAACCTTCAAAATAACAGAAAAAAAAATATGGCGTCTGTAAAAGTTTGGGCACCCTGCAGAGTTAGTACCTTGTACGCCCCCAATTTGACAACTGAAACCTGACAGTGTCCTGGATTGTTTACAGTTAGTGTCTGGAAAGACCAGGTGATGTCAATCTCAAAGGTTTTAAATGCTCAGACTCATCTGACCTTACCTCAACAATCGGCACCATGGGTTCCTCTAAGCAGCTGTCAAGAATACTGAAACTGAACATAGTTGATGCTCGCAATGCAGGAGAAGGGTGTAAGAAAATAGCAAAGTGTTTTCAGATGCTAATATCCTCTGTTCGGAATGTAATCAAGAAATGGCAGTCATTGGGAACAGTGGAAGTCAAAGCAAAATCTGGAAGACCAAGAAAAATAGCAGACAGAACAGCTCGCAAGATTGTAAGAAAAGCAAGTCAAAACCCAAGTTTGACTGCACAATCCCTCCAGGAAGATCTGGCTGATACTTGAGTTATGGTACACCATTCCTCTATAAAGAGGTACTTGTACAAATATGGCCTACATGGAAGAGTCATCAGAAGGAAACTTCTTTTACGTCCTTACCAGAAAAATCTGCATTTGAAGTTTGCAAAGGAACATATAGACAAGCCTGATGCATTTTGGAAACAAGTTCTGTGGATTGATGAGGTTAAAATTGAACTTTTTGGCCGGAATGAGCACAGGTACATTTGGAGAAGAAAGGGCACACAATTTAATGAAAAGAATCTCTAACTGTTAAGTATGGGGGTGGATCAATCATGCTTTGGGGTTGTATTGCAGCCAGTGGCACAGGGAACATGTCACGAGTAGAAGGAAAAATGAATTCAATGGGATTTGAGCAAATTTTGGATGCTAACCTAATGCCACCGGTGAAAAAGCTGCAGTTAAAGAGAGGATGGCTTCTACAAATGGATAATGATCCTAAAAACACTTCAAAATCCAGGGTGGATTACATCAAGAGGCATGAACGGAAGGTTTTGCTATGGCCTTCACAATCTCCTGACCGCAACATAATTGAAAGTCTATGGATAGACCTCAAAAGAGCAGTGCGTCACAGATGGAAAAAAGAAATCTCAAAGATCTGGAAGACTTTTGCAAGGAAGAATGGGTGAAGATACCTCAAACAAGATTCGAAAGACTATTGGCTGGCTATAAAAAGTGTTTACAAGCTGTCATACTTGCCAAACGGGGGAATAGAAGGTACCAACTATGCAGGGTGCCCAAACTTTTGCAGAGGCCATTTTTTGTTTTCTGTTATTTTAAAAGTTAAAATGATGGAAATAAGATCGAACTTTTTTTTGACATATTATAAGAATGTCTAATCTGTAATTTGACGCCTTTTGGAGATGTTCTATCTTTTGTTAGCTTCTTTTTGGCACATTAAAATAAATTTTTACCAGGGGTGCCCAAACTTTGGAGCCCCACTGTAGCACACCAAGGGAGAGGCTAAACTTGGCTAAAACACTGCCCTAAGTACTGGCATCCAAACGAAACACAAATTAAGTCCGAAGTGATCATGGAAATGTAACAAAAACATGAGAACCGCACTCTCCACTTAATAGAGTTTTGTTTTTGGTTTTTTTTTTTTTCATTTCTCCACATGGAGCAAACTACAGAAAACAAAATGTTATGTAAAACCAGAGACTCCTGATTACAAAGATGTCTGCCTCATCGTGTGACAAAATCTTTGTCAGCTGACAGGCAGGGGGAAAAATCTTACTTTTCTGTTTTGTGGTCAAAAGTTTTAATTCTGTTTTAAAAACCTGCTAATGTAGACTTGACACATACTTGTACTCTTGACACCCTGCCTTTAAAAAAACAAAACAAAACAAAAACTATTCACATATATCCTGGTAGTTCCCATGACACTTAAGAAGGCTTTATAGTGAATTATATACTCTTCCTTCAATATGATGTCTTGGGGCTCACTTCCTTCTGTATCTTCATGGAGTTTCTAAGTTGAATTTGGGGAATATCCTGTTCTCCCGGCTCTGACCGCTGATAATGGTGTCGATCAATAGCATCTATGACAAGTTTCTGAGACATCTGCTTGTGTAACATCTCAATTAAAACATCTGTAAAACTGCTCAGGTTAACAGTTCCTCATCAGACATTACATTACCAATTCCTAGAGGAACTGAGCTGCTATTTTCTGGTTTTCTAACATCTTCCAGGTAAATTTACTCTGAAACCGTAACATATTTTAATTCCGACATTTCGATAGTAATCCCACATGTCCTAGCTTTCTTTTGAAACTAAGGTTATACCATAGATGGGTTATACATACAGACCATGTAGTTGTGAAGATGTACTTATTTTATTTTGCATATGTCATTTCAGACGGTAAGCAGAAAAAATGTTCTTTTGGTTAAAGCTCATGTTGATGTTAGTCTGTGATCTACGAATATGCTCTCCTGGCATGAGTTCTTCACTGTCAGACTCACCCTGCAGGTAACGCTGAATATCCTCCAAACTGTAGCCACGACCTCCAGCCCCGTACACAGTGGCAGTAGAGACTCCTGGTGGTCCCTGTGGGCCAGGAGGGCCCTGTAGACCTGGCACACCTGGAGGACCAGGAGGACCTTGCTGCACAGCGGAACTGATCCATGAGCGGAACTCTGGGTCTACGTAAATAAAGGCAAAAGGATGGATGAATTAGCAACCTTATTCCTGACCGCTTCTGGTTTGTGTCTGTTCATGGGAAGAAGTGATGAAATGATCTTACTTCTCATCAGCGCAGAATAGTCAATCGAAACGCTTGCTGAGCTAGAGCCTCCTATACCAGTAGGTCCAGGAGGCCCAGGAGGACCTCGTGGCCCAGGTGGACCTCTAGCAATCCCTCTCTCTGAAAATCACAATAAATGACCTGATTGGCACCACGTTCAGGACCCATTTACATAATAAGTTTGTTTTTTTTTAGCAATCTGCTCCTACCATTCATGATGTTGAAGACGTATGTGGCTACCTCCTCGATCCTGTAGCTGCTTGAAAGTCCTACAGATGCTCCTGGTGGTCCTGGTGGCCCTTGTGGCCCTGGTGGTCCTGACAAATATCTCCTCACATCATCTCCTAAACAGATCACATCAGGGACTCGTCATTTAAAATGCTGCATCCTCTAAAATTACAGCTTTATACTTCATAGTCCAGTGAGGTCACATTGACGAAGAGCTTACAGACATGGCGGGTGAGATGAGTCTGACTAAACTTACTCTGAAGCATGGTGATGAGAGCATTGACTGTCAGGGATCCAGAGGCAGGTCCAGGAGGACCAGGTGGCCCCGGAGGACCCTGAACACCAAAACTGAAGCCAGAATCTGAACCTAAAGTAACAAAGGAAAGTTAAAGGTGGCTACCATCCACTGATCATGTCCTATTACTGTGTAATAATCATTCTTATTTGATAAGTAACTCCTTACGCCGCAGGTATGCTATGATACGAGTAGAGATGTCCTCTATAGAGCCTGAGAAGGTTCCAGGGACTCCTGGAGGCCCAGGTGGACCAGGAGGGCCTTGTATAGCACTTTGTCTGAATCTGCCTGTGTGGAACAAAAAAACAAAAAAACAAACATGTTAATAATTTGTTCTACTACCCATTACCTCCCTTTTAGAAAAACTCTTACTTAGATAGTCATTCATGTACTGCTGCATCTCTCTGGAAGAAGAGAAGGAACCTGGCTGACCAGGAGGTCCTGGAGGACCTGGAGGACCAGTAGGGCCTTGGGTTACTGAGAAAAAAGGGAAGGATTTGCACATTAGGAAGCTGAAGCTTTCACATGAAGAAAACACACTTTACTTTGTGTCTAATATTTAAGAGTATTTAGAAGGATAGTTATGGTTTTCAATACCTCTTGAAGTGCCTGGAATTCCAGGAGCTCCAGCGTCCCCTTAAAGATGACAAAATATGGTTATAATGTGCAGTTCTTATTCTAATATAGACACTAAAAAGCATCCAAGATATTTCACAGATTTCAGTGTTATCAAGGTCACCTTTGACCCCTTGAGGCCCTGGGCGTCCAGGAGGTCCTGGCGGTCCTGGTGGTCCAGAAACAAGATTTTCTCCATATCTTACCACTACAAAAACAATTGCATATAAATTTAATTTTTAACTATTACAAGTGTGTATTTGTAAGATAACTGCACAGAGATGGATTTAGTTAGGAACAGATGAACGTCTGACCTCCATTGGTGCTTCCAGAGGTGCCAGGTATACCTGGTGGTCCTGGTTCACCTGAAACAGGAGTGAGTTATTAAACCTGGATAGATTCATACACAACTATTTGTAGTGATATACACATGAGTCTCAAACATTCTTGCTGAAAAGGTGCATGATTAAAATAAAAAACAAAAAAAAGAAACATAAATTTAACATACCTTGATATCCACGTGGTCCAGGAGATCCTAAAATAATGATGAAAAAGTTATGGTGAAGTTATAAAAGTTTAAAGAGCAGCACATAGTGAGAGATTTATGTCAATCTGATTACCCGTTGACCCTTTAGGCCCAGGAAACCCAGGAGGTCCAGGTGGTCCTTGATAAACTGTTCCTGTTAGGACGGGGTGAAGCTGAATTCAGTTGCCACCAGATTTTGTGAAGTTACTGCACAAGATAACATTTTGGATCATACCAGAGCTGGATGCAAAGCTTGAGTCTCCTTTATCTCCTTTAGGTCCTGGTCTTCCATAACCTAAAGAGTAAAATGAAAATGGATGAGCTCCATCTAATAGCCCCAGTGTGATCCACTCACCTCTGAAACGGATACTTGCCTGGCTGGCCCTGAGGTCCAGGTGGTCCTGGAGGTCCTGGAGGTCCTTGTCTTGAATCGCCTATCATGAAAGCAGGTTTACAACAGTTCATTTCATGATTTAAGACTAATTCGACTGATCACGCTACAACAGAGCAGGCTGAGTCATTTTCACCTGGACGTCCAGGAATTCCAGGTGGACCTGGTGGACCAGGAGGACCAGGCAGCCCTGACTGTCCACCAGAACCAATCTGTCCTAAAACAGAAACAGATATTTAACAGTAAGTATAGAAATGTTCTGTTTGTACAGTCAAATTAGGGTGTACATGGTTTTCTGTACATGGCTGTATTGTGGCGTAGGGGTTAGCAGTGTGGCCTCAGCAAGAAGTTTGCAGGTTCGAGCCTCAGCTGGAGGCAAGGCTTGAATTGTGGCCTTTCTGTGTGGAGTTTGCATGTTCTCTCTGTGTATGTGTGGGTTTTGTACAGGTACTCTGGCTTCCTCCCACCATCCAAAGACATGCATGTTAGGTTAACTGGTTACTCTAAATTGTCTGTAGGAGTGAGTGTGAATGGTTGTTTGTCTTTCTGTTTTGATCCTGTGATAAACTGGCGACCTGTCCAGGGTGCACCCTGCCTCTCGCCCAATGATAGCTGCAGGTTCTAGCTTCAGACAAGTGGTTAAGAAGATGACTGATGACTGATTGAATGAGCTGTTAAACCAACAGTGTATGTTAGTTGTTTGTGTAGGTTTTTTTTGTTTCTTTGTTTTGTTTTGGATAACAACAGGATTAATTTGAAACCTAAAGCATAAATAAAAACTTAATTTGCATATAAATAAAAATTGTGATGACATCTGCATCTTGAGAAAGCTGTATTTAAATAAAAATCAATAAAACTGAATAAGCAAAATGAGGAAATGTAACTTTTAGCATCAAAGTGGAAATCTGTCATTCAGCAGAAGAACTTGGAGATCATCCTGTATTTGATATGTGTCTTCTCCACAGGTAAACAAACGTGGTGCAGAAAGAGCACCACATGTCTGTTAATGTAGGTTCTGCTGCTCAGCCCCCTTTGCATTAGCCACCGAAGGCTAACAGCACATCACCAAAATATACACTTAGATTTTCCCTTTAAGATGCTTTTTGTTAACAACAAACAGCTTTGCAGATAAGTTCGCTCTGCAGCAGACCTCTATAGATTGTCAGTGTTAAAAGAACAACCTTCAGAAGTACTCACTTGATGTGGACGAGGTCATGGTCTCACTGGTTCTTACTGTTATTCCAGGTTCTCCCTGATCTCCCTTGTATCCCCTGTCACCTTTAGGACCTTCGAATACAAACAAAACACATGTATTAGACTCTGAGGGGTACTGTTTCAGACTAAACACAATCTAGGAGAAAAGGGAGCATGGCGGCCTACCAGGTGAGCCAGGCAGACCAGCAGGGCCGATGGGACCTGTGTAGTCATATCAATAAACAGACAGTTTGAGATTAGTGTTGTTGTATAGCATGTGTCTATGATATGCAAAATGGCAACCATTTTACTGGAAACATTTTCAAGAGTCAGACCTGATAATCCTGGAGGTCCTGCAGGGCCTGGAGGACCAGCTGGTCCAGGTGGACCCGGGATACCGACTGAAGCAGAGCCAGCTGGAAAATAAAAAAAGATCTTTAACTTTGGTCTTATTGTTTTTACTTTAAATCATTGATTCCACTCTTCTCCTTTACCTGTGTTGATGATTCTTCCTGCCTGACCAGGTTCACCTTTAACACAAAAACATTAGTCAGAAACAAATATAGATGAAACAGGAGGTCCACGAGTTGTAATGTACCTTTAATTCCAGGTTGACCTGGATTCCCTGGGATGCCTAAGGATATAAAAGTTCATGGTCAGGATGGAGGCCATGACGATACAGAACCAAAGGATCAGAGAACGGTACTTCAATCTGTCTTGTGTTGGTAGCTACCTGGTGGTCCTTGAAGACCAGGTGTTCCTAGAAACAAGCCAATATTTTTATTATTGGCTTAAAAATCATATTGATTTAACTGAAGAATCAGAAAAGGGACTTTACCTTGAAGTCCAGGCTCTCCAGGTGGTCCTGGAAGTCCTTGGTCTCCTGAGGGGCAAAAATAAAATTTTATTCTTTGTGTAAAAACATGAAAAAAAAGAGCTTATCTTTATGATAACAGCAAAGTGCACCTGCACTGCTTTTTACACAATAAGTTATTTACCTCTTGATCCTTTTGCACCTTCTTGTCCTGAAAGCCCCAATAACAAAAACAGAAAACTTGTTATATTGCATATAAATATAGATGATACTTACAACAAAAAGGGATTTACACCTAAACTCAACTTGGAGGCTAGATGTTACTTTGCACTCATTAAACAGCTAAATTTAGCTGAAGTATTAATTTCTCATTTACCATTAACTAATTCAGAAAACGTACAATAAAAAACAAGACTAATAAGGTCACAAATTTAAACCAAGAGATGACTCCACTTTTATAATAAAGCTTAGTCAGGTCTTATCAAAGATATAGTTCAATATTTCGAGCAGTTTCAAGAACCACTTAAGATCAAGTACAAAATGAAACACAATGGCATAATCTCTAATGATTATTATTATTATACCATTTATATTTTATGCTGTGACTCACCCGTGGATCCTCTGGAGCCTTTCTCTCCAGCTGGTCCTTGTAGACCTGGTAACCCAGGTTCACCTAAAAAGTGGGACATCTACATCAGAAAACTGACAGATTGTACAGTTTAAAACATGCCAGTCTGACATTACAGCTACTGGTAAATTTACCTGGCAGACCTCTGGCACCTCTTTCACCAGTTTCACCTTAGAAAAAATGAATATAGCTGGTTATAAACATTCACTGACACCAAAAATCCTGCAAAATCGGATGGAGTTAAAACAAACCTTTAAGTCCTTGAAATCCTGCAAGCCCCCTGTCACCTGCAGAGTAAAAAGAGTGACTGTGAGTGACATCACAAAATCTAAATTTAATTTAACGATGATTTTCTAGCATGTATAAAAATTACCTTTAGCTCCAGGTATTCCTGCCTCGCCACGGAAACCCTGAGGACCTTGTTCGCCTAATAAAACAACAATCAAGGCATAGAACAACTTACAACGTAGTTACAGAAATTTCAGCTTGTGCCACTAAATTTGAAATATCATACACTAATAGATGAAACAGAAAAAACAAACCTGGTGGCCCAAGAAGCCCAGGGAGTCCCTGTGCACCTACACACAAAATAAACAATACCTTTTTTTTTTTACTACATTTAGGTTCTGTGACAGTAATGGAACAATAGATAAATATAAATACCATTTCCAGAAAAGGTTGGAAAATTTTAAAACTTCAGTGAGAACTTGAATATGTATTAACCGAATCAAGAGACAAGTCAATATAAATGTTTTTCAGTGTTTTTACTAATTTAGGTGATTGCATTTTTAATTGTAAACAAACTTAAAATATCCATTCATTCATTATCCTAATCGCTTAGTCTGATTAAGGGTCGTGGGGAAGCTGGAGCCTATCCCAGCAGTCTTTGGGCAAAAGGTAGTGTACACCCTGAACAGCTCGTCAGTCCATCGCAGACCCACACAACCGCTCATGACACCCAGTGGCCGGTGAAGAACTCTGCACTAACACTCACAGGCAATTTAGAGAAACCAATTAACCTAACATGCATGTCTTTGGACAGTGGGAGAAAGCTGGAGTACCCAGGAGAACCCGCTGAATACACGGGGAGAACATGCAAACTCCACACTGAAAGGCCTGTGTCCAAACCCCAGCTGAGCACCAAACCAGCAGCCTTCTTGCTGTGAGACCACAGTGCTAACCACTATGCCACCATACAGCCCAACTTAAAATATTTCCAAAAAGCAAGTTTGATGAAAATTGTTTTGATCAGATCCTGTTGTGAAATTACTATTGGCAAATTCTTGTGTCTTCTCCCACTGTCACATTAACAGTCTGTGCATATTAATGTCTAATAATATCTTTACCTCATTTTAAAACATATAAGATTGTGAAATGTATGAAAATATGTTTGTCAAAATACTTTAACTTTAAGCTCCAGTTTGTTGCCAGTTATAAAACAATTCAATTTTTCTGGTAACAAAATGAGTAGATTAAACAAATATTGCCCCAGTAATGATGAAAAGTACTCTGAAAGGTTAAACAAACTACTACCTAATGAATCCAATTTCTATCTGTAAGAAATACAAATACAGTTTAATTTTATTATAACGTGAAAACAGTTAAATTAACATTTGATTCACATCCATTGTAGAAGAACTTATGATTGTGCAAATGCATTTGCATGAGAGTTTAAAAAGGTTTCACGAGACCTCAAGATTCAGTTTTGGATGTTAATATGAGCGAGTTGTGACTCCAAGCTGTTGTACTCGAAAAGCAGAGAAATAAAAATTGCATTTTCTTTGCTTCTCGGAAACTGAGGCTGTATTCGCAAACTGACTCTATACTGCCACCTAATGCTCATTTTGGTTTATGCAAGATTCAGCGATAAATCCAGTTTTTAATTTATTTTTATCTGTTTAAATGGTTAACTTAACAACACTGATCCCACCTTTTTGTCCAGGAGGGCCCATAGGCCCTGTAGAGCCAGATACGCCATCTTCTCCTGGAGCACCTGCACAAAACAAAAACATAATATCCTGCAGTGACGCATTATCTCTGTGACCAAATAAAACATTTTTTTTTAATCTGAAAGCTCTCCCCTTCATGTGACTTTGAGGCATACCTTTATCCCCTTTCAGTCCAAATCCTGGAGGTCCTGGCTCGCCTCTAGGCCCAGCTGGCCCCTCTCGGCCCCTGATACCTGGTGGCCCATCAACTCCATGTTCACCTGATTAAACATGAACATATGAAGACTCATTCACTGGGCCTCAACTGAACTACAACATCATTTAGTCCAGACTGAAAAATTCTCTGTACCTTGACTTCCCTTCTGTCCTTTCGGACCTTCCGGGCCAGCATGCCCCATCGCACCAGGTGAACCTGAAGTCAAAGGTCACAATGACAATAAAACACAACCTGACATCACAGACAAGTACAGAGTAAAAATAAAAATACTGTTGATGACTCCAGAAAAAATTAGCCCTAACCTGGAATTCCAGGGAAACCAGGTTCTCCTGAAAAATGTGAAACATGTTAATACAGCCGATTGTAACAAAAACAAAGAACAGAATTTCAACTAGACTTCACTCAGCTTCCTGACCTTTAGTTCCAGGATCCCCTGAAAAGTAGGAAATTAACAAATTTAGGATGTTTAGTCTTTAAAAGGTTTTTTTTTAGAAAAGTTAATTTTAAGAAAAATGCAATGTTTAAACATCACCTTTAGGTCCGGGGAGTCCTCTCACTCCCCTCCCTGAAGATGTTAGAAAATCTGAGACAGACAACAAAATTCAACTTAAGTGTAATGTACTGAATGCTTAGATATCTATAAATATGTGTGTGTTTGTGTGTGTTTACCTATGTAAGCCTGCGACTGCATTTCAGATATTAACATCTGGTGGATGATCCTCTGAAGAGCAATGCCATCCATGTATCTTCCACCCTCACTGGTCCACAGTATGGTGCCACCACTGACACCAGTACCACCAGCACTGGCAGAGCTGCCACTGAAGCTGGTGCCGGCCCCAAGAGAACCACCAGTACCGCTGACACCTATAGAACCATTAACAACACCTGTCCCACTGGAGGTGCCACTGGAGGTCCCACTGGAGGTGCCACTGGAGGTCCCACTGGAGGTGCCACTGAAAGTGCCACTGGAGGTCCCACTGGAGGTGCCACTGGAAGTGCCACTGGAGGTCCCACTGGAGGTGCCACCAAAGGTCCCACTGGCGCCATTTTCACCACCAGCACCAGTAGCAATGTTTATTCGTGTTCTGGAATCTGAGCCTCCCCCACCTCCACCTCCCAGGAAGAATGTGGTGTCAGAACCAGTACCATCGCCGCCGCCATTGACATAGGTGTTGACGTCATTGGAAGAACTTGACAGCCGACTGAATTGAGCAGAAGCAGCTGAGTATGCAGATTCCAGAGTTGTCACTCGGTTCTTCAGCTTCCTTACATCTTCAGCTAAAGAAACAACATTTTCAGTGTGTAACTTGACAAACCAAAGTAATCACTGCAAGTTAAATCTGAATTTTAAGTACTACTTCTACATATTATCAAACAGTAAAATGTACACAAGGGAAAAGAATAAGAAAGTCCATGTATTCTGCCAAAATTACCATAAAATTTTACCTTTTTGTGTGGGAAAATGTATGCACAAATAATGGGACATAAAGTAGATGGATTGCTAATTTCTCCCATTCGTCTTCACTGGTTTCTAACAGAAACAGACCAATTTTTTCCTCAATCACAGCAGGCTTCCCTCTTCATATGAGCTGAAAAACTGCTTGACCCATCCTTAAAGATGTTTCACGTCTGCACAATGCCACACCAAACCAAACTAGACTAAAATATGCACTGGTCTGTTTGCAGTGAAGCAAAGTGATTTAATCTCTCTGCTTCACTGGATCCATTATTGAACCACATATGCCAACCAGCCACAAGTAACCACAGTTTGTTGTACTCAAGACATTCACCATGTCCACACGATGAACAAGTTTCAGCAGAATTACAAACTGCATCATCATTGCTGCAAAAAGACACAACAGACCTGAAACAGGAAGAGGTTTTGTTCATATTGCTCCCTACTTTTTTTTTTTTTTACATTCAAATAAGCTGAAAATGTTGTGTTGTATGATTACAGTCAATCAACAAGTCAATTTATTTTATCAAATCAATCTAAAAAAAAGTAGTCAGAAAATTAATGACCAAATATTTACATTACCTATAAATTGCTCAAGTCAAAGTGTGTGGGGTGAGGGACATGGCCCCCAGTGCTCCGATCACTATGGGTACACACTCAAAAAAAGAGGCACCAGCTTGTACCTAAAAAGGTACAAATGCTTGTCGCTGGGGGTGTACTCTTTTGAGAGACATTTCTGTACCCTTCAGTTCTGGTCTATTTTTGTACCTTATCAAGTTCAACCTCACCTTTTCAAGTTATGTTTTTTATGTTTTCCACAGCATTAGGCCTGGTCCATGCCACTTAGCAATATTATCTTATCTTTAATCTAGAAATAATCTTCAAAAACTCAAAATACTGACCAGCCATACACTTAGTTTGCAGCATCTGACCTTCATTGTCTGGTGTAGTAAATGACTGTGAAGTAGTACTACTGTCATCACTCAACTCTGCTCTAGTTTATAACATTACAGCCATTAACATTACATTTTTCAATGCTGCAGGTACCCTTATGGTCAAAATGGTACAAATTTGTACTTTATGTCACTTTGAACCCTTTTTCGTACTCTGAAGGTGTGCTTCTGGTCTCTTAAAGACCAGTATTGTACTTTTGAGAGAACATTTCTTTAAAATGTACCTATAGGTACAGAAATGTCCTTATCTTGTACCTCTATTTTTGAGAGTGTACAACTGTACCCACTTTACTATCCATGATCACTATGTCTGGTTGGTTGGCCACCATCATTTTATCTGTCTGGATCTGGAAGTCCCAGAGGATCTTGGCACTCTCACTCTCCACCACCTTGGGGGGGGGGGTTCTCATAGGGACTTAGGGGTCTCCAGTCCATATTCTGCACAGATGTTCCTGTACACTATGCCAGCTACTTGGTTATGGCTCTCCATGTATTCTTTGCCTGCCAGTAGCTTGCACCCCGCTGTGAAGTGCTGGATTGTTTCAGGTGCTCCATTGGACAGTTTTCACCTGGGATCCTGCCTGGTACGGTAGACCTGGGCCTCCATCGCTCTGGTGCTCAGGGCCTGCTTCTGTGCTGCCATGATTAGAGCCTCTGTGCTGTCCTTCAGTCCAGCCCTCTCCAGCCACTGATAGGACTTGTTTATATCGACCACTTCGGTGATCTGCCGGTGGTGTAGATCACGGTGGTATGGATCAGTGAGTCGATGTCCCGCTTACTTTTAGCGTACAGCTTGATGCCATTCATCTATGATGCCTGACAGGAGTTTCCATGTTGTGGAGAGGCAGGTTATTGGCCTGTAGTTTGATGAGACTGATTCCTTGTGGGGGTCTTTCAGTATCAGGATTGTTTGTCCGTTGGTCAGCCATTCAGGGTGAGTCCCATCCCTCAAGAGTTGGTTCATTTGTGCTGCCAGGCGTTCGTGAAGTGAAGTCAGCCCATTTAGCCACTAGGCATGGATCATATCAGGACCAGGGGCTGACAAGTTCTTCATACCTGAGAGTCTATGCTGGACATCTGCCACCGTGATGGTAACTGGACCTTGTTCAGGGAGGGAGCTGTGGTCTGCTCTGAGGTCTTTTAACCATTATGCTTCACTGTTATCTGAGGGACTGGGGCATTACTGCTCATCAGGCTTACTATCCAGTATTTTCATGTTTAAATGGTAAATATATAATCTTGATGCCTTTTCCAAGTTCTTGTTTCCACATCTTATCATAACAAAGTTGCATCAACAGCCGACTGCAGAGAAAATGAAACTGGAGAATCTGATGTCATCAAGCAAATATTTCCAAAGCTGCTCCACAGACAATGAATGCCAGACTTTATGGGAGTGAAAGACTCCACAAAGATCAAATCTCCAAGGAGAGTACTAAACGTTTGTGCCTCACTGTGCTGCACAGTGAAATAATACTGCTCACTTGCCTGGACAAGCTAAAACACAGTTTATTGTCCAAAAACAGTCACCCTCTGACACCTCGTTGGTTATCTCCCTAACTATGTTTTAGTTAGGGAGATACTTATACAAGACTGTAAGTTTAGGTCTATAAATCATTCTTACCCAGTGCAATCAGACCAAACAGGAGTCCCAGCAGGAGAAGGGAGAGGAGGAGCAGACCCAGTAACCATTTCCACCAGGAGCAACATGCATCAGAGCAGCAGCAGAATCCTCCACCTCCAAACACGCCGCTGTCCCTACGAATCTCTGAGGACAGACAGAAGGGATCAATCTTTACTCTCAAACACTGCTAAATATTTTCCTCCACATAAATGTGTTTTTATTTATTTATGGTTGATGTGCAAGTATCTTTTCCTAATTTATGATCGATTAAAGAATAATTCAAATTTGTGGCATTTTGGTATTGTTGCTGCAGATAAAAAAAATCCCAACATCAAATACGTTTGACACGTAAAATGTTTGCAGATATTTGGTTTGTTAATAAATGGGTCAGTTTGGCTCTAATTTTAGTATAAATGAATTGAAAAGTACCTGCATAGGTGGCTTTGTCTTTCATTAAAACTCCAGAAGATCCATCTAATGAAAAATCAGGTAAATCTTACTGATTTAGAGTTATAAAACAAAAAATATGTTTAAAGTATGTTTTTAAAAGTCACTCACAGTAAGAGTTGCCCATTTCTGTCTTCAGTGGGCCGGTGTCGATGTAGCTAGAAATAAACTTCTCCTTTTTTATTGAATCTCCGGACAGCGAACCTGTAAAATCAGACAAACTTTCAATATTGCATTTTATTTTACTTGTTTAAAGAAATGAAAGCAAACACTAATTCCTTAACATGAAAAGAAAAAAGAAGGTAAAAGAATTTTAAAAAAATAATGATGGGAAGACTTCATGTTTTTAGGAAAGGAAAAACTATTATTAGCAAAGAAAACACTGGAATATACTTCATTAAAAAAAAAAAAAATTGTCCCACAATTTCTAGCAATTGCTAGTTATACACACACCTATTAATGAGGTCTATAGTATAGTATTATAGCAAAATAATGTTTTATTTATATTCCTACTAATGCTATATAGTTGAGCTAGCTTTAGTGTGACATGTAATGAGACTGTATTAGATGCAGACCAATGTCACATTTTAGTTCAAAATGTGGTCTATTTTTACAAGGTGTCATTTACTAAATCCTTCAGAATTTCTCCGAACATCGGGTCATGAAATTTTATTTTTAAAAAAGCCAACATAAAGAGCTTGGGAAAACTTAAGAGTAGGTTATATTTTTGGCATTTGAATGCATAACCTATCCATTAAAATGGATAACCTAAAACAGATACAAGAAAATGTGATGTTTCTCCAGAAGGGGGCAGTGAGTTTATCTCTTACCTCCTCCTACATGAACACCACTGCTACTGGTGAATTGCTTCCCGCTGTCTTTGGCCAAAATGAGAGTTTCTGTGTCCCTCTTGGCTTGGACATTTTCCTTTTCAGAGACCATAAACTTATAATCTCTCTTATAAGCATCATCAGTTTGGGACCTAGTGGCTGATTTAAAAAAACACAATGTGGAGGCATTTGATTGATGTTTGTTTTTTAAACACTTGTTGCATAACTTTCTATTAGAAAAAATGGAAATTGGGCTGCTTGAAACTTACTTGTAGAGACTCCAGTGCCAATCACACCCGTTCCATTTGAGACATTTTTCTGAACACCATAACCTGCAAATAACATAATAAAAAAATGCCAAATGAAAAGCTGTTTTGAAATATCGCAGCATGAAAAGTATTTGATATTGTCTGAACTTGCTGTTGTACCTCCAGGGCTGGCATTTATGTTGGCGCCATTGGTGGTGAGCACACCACTAGCGGTGGGTGCCAGATTATTCTGAAAGCCATAAACTGTAAAGAGACACAAGTATTTGATTACTTGACATGAAGTCATTTACATAAAATATTTAAAAAAAAGAACTTTTTTTTTTTTTTTTTAACAAAAACAAAAGCAGAGAAGACAAGATAAAAACAAAAGAAATGAATGTTTTTGTCAGGCAAATATTGATAAAATTCTGTTTGTGGTAAAAATTGGTAAAATCTTATTTTCTTTTCTTTATATGAACATTATTATTCTGTTGCTTATTTACTTGGTTACTTATTGCAAAGTTCTCTGTCCTTTCTATTCAGTATTTTGTATGTTGAATTAACTTCATGGCTACAAGAGGAGAGTGATAAATACTTTTGGTTTTGGAGAAATGTTTGAAAGTTTCGAACTGTCTTTGTTCTTTGTTAAAGGTGGAGTATGTAAGATTTTCAATATTTGCAACATAAATGAATTAATAAAATAACCACAATCATAATTAGATTTTTTTTTTTTTTTTTTAACATGTAGGTTCCAGTCTGTCCATATTTGATGTGTTATTAAATTACAAGTTTAATTAATGACAAAAAGCACTTTTTTTTTACTGGTAGGCAAACATTTAAGAAGGGTCTTTGTCATTAATTAAACTTGTAATTTAACAACACAGCAAATATGGACAGATTGGAACCTATACAATGTTTAAAAAAAACAATCTACTTATGACTGTAGTTATTTTTTTAGTTCATTTATTTTGAAAATATTGAAAATCTTTTTTCGTACTCCACAAGTAAAATAGAGGTAAAACTGGATCAGTACAATTCTGATCTACTATCAGCTGTCATGTTGATTTATGCTCTTTTAATTTTTGCATGTGAATCTCATGTGTTTTGTGTCATATGCAGACATTCAGGAATGTTTTTGGTTTCACCTGACAGGGATGTAGGACTGAGCTGTGGGGAACCTCCCGGCATGTTGTTGGTGCCGACCTGGCTGGCCTGGTAGGTGTAGCTGCTGGTGTTGCCAGCGACAACAGTTGTAGAGGAGGATGGCAATGTAGTGGTGGACCAAGTGAAGGCAGGGAATGCAGAGTCCAGTGTGTCATATTGGCCTGATCTCACACTGGTGCTGTACTGGCTTGACTTCAGACCAGTATCATATTGCCCTGATTTGAGACTTATATCATAGTGTCCTGATTTCAGGCCAGTGTCATACTGACCTGATTTCAGACTACCATCAAACTGGCTTGATTTAACACCAGTACCATACTGGCTAGAGACTGCTGTGATATCATATTGGCCTGTCTGGACACCAGTATCACGGTGCCCAGTTGTCAGACTTGTATCATACAGACCAGATATATCAATGGTGTTGAATCCGCCTGATCGACCACTAGAGCCAAACAAAGTTGACGCTGTTGGTGATAAAAGAGACAAAGATAAAGATCAATAAAAACAACTATTATTCATTTGTTGTCTTTGACATATAATTATTATGGCTAAGAATATCTTTTTCTGGATACTAAATCCCTCAAGAAGGTCATTCAGCAACAATGACAGTTATTAATGTTCATTTTATTCAAACAGCCAAAAATCTATAAATATTTCGTCTCATCTCAAGTTTTTTTTCCATCTAGAATCTGGGTATATTGTAGATATTGCTCTGATTTCTAAAAATGTTTTGTTTGATCACTTCTAGTAAAAGTATGTCACAGAAGCGGATGCTTTGAATTAACAGTGCAACACATTAGAATCATCTGGGATGGAGACAAAGTATGAATGTATAGCATGCTATAATGTGTGAATTCAGGAACAGAATATACCTGACTGAGTGGCCACTGAGATGGTCTTGGTCTCTACGCTGGTCTTTTTAGGGACAGGCAGGGTGATGGAGGCACTTGAGGAACGAGTGGGGCTGACACTGCTGGAGCGTCCCTTCAGCAACTTTTTCACGTCATCCAATTCTGCCCCTGTAAAAACCAGTCCCCACAAGCAGAGTTCACCAAACTCAAACATCAGAGATGTTTTGCAATCCAAACGTGCAAAGATTTTTCCGGTTCATTCCTTCCCCAAAATAATGGATCAGGCTGTATCAGCCTGACACATGCACTGAAAAAACTGTGTTTTGGTGGCGAGTCAGCTCTCCTGTCCCTTACTTGTCCATCCATATTCATATTAAACTCAATTTACCATATTTCAAAGTGATAAGAATTTATATGGGTGATTCAGAAAATAAAATCTTAGTCATTATAGGACATTTTTAAAAGAGTTAAAAGCAAGAATGGCAGGTTGGATATCTGACAAGCTAGTTAGCTTTAACAGGCATTTAATGCAAATGTTTCGTATTTCTTGTGTTGTCCTTATTTATTTATTTATTTATTTTTTACTTTTGGATATGAAGTTGTTTTTCAACTAACTATAGGCCATAAGCTATAAATAATATGAACAAATACACAAGAAGGTTGCTGGTTCGAGCCTTTGCTGAAGGGAAATTTTATTTGTGGCCTTTCTGAGTGGAGTTTGCATGTTCTTCCTGTGTATGTGTGGGTTCTCTGCAGATACTCTGGCTCCCGCTAAAACGCTAAATTCTTCCTAGGAGTGAATGTAAGCCTGAATGGTTATTTGTCTTTCTGTGCTGGTCCTGCAACGGACAGGCAACCAGTCCACTGTGTACCCTGCCTCTCGCCTGTTAATTGCTGGAACAGACTCCAGCTTCCCCATGCCCCTGAGTTGAACTAGTATAAAAATAAATGGATGGCTTTCTGTTTGACACACCTGGTTTTAAAGGTTAACCAGTTTCGGACAATAATGTTTTATTTCCTTGTGAAATAAAGTGAATTTACAGTGAAAATGTAACAGAAAGTGCTCATAAATGCTGACATGAGAGCATTTGCTAACAGTTGACTTACATCTATCTATCTATCTATCTATCTATCTATCTATCTATCTATCTATCTATCTATCTATCTATCTATCTATCTATCTATCTATTACATAAAGTGGATTAATAGTAGTTGCTGTGTGAGTCAACAGGGGGCGCAATAAGCCACTGTTTAACTTTGCCATTCCAACACTTTGCTGCACAAACAGGAGTGACTCATGTGTGCCATTGCTGGCACCACAAAGCTGCCCTTTAACTTCTTCCCCACATGGCCTCAGAGCAGATAAATGCCATATTGTCTGTTTAAACCTCACCCCTTTTTCTTTTTGCTGATATATTACTTCTGTTAGAGAAACCATCCAACAGCACATGTGTTACTAATTGAAATTTCAAGGAATGTGAGAGGTGGAATGGGGCTTGTCATCCAGTTTTGAGCCAAAATATTTGACAGCAACATAATTTTAAAAATACACATCCAGCAGGAAAATCATCCAACATCTGTGGAGTTGTTTGAATGAACATTAAAAAAAACAAAACTTTGCTTCTTTATGAGTTATTGCATAACAAAAGCCAAAGGATCAGTGTCTTTAGTGGTCTTACATCTTCCGGGAGTGGGGGAGGCACTTTGCAATCTGACTCTGATCTCACTCTCTGGAAAAAATCACAACACACAATGGATAAAGGAATTCTGATTTAATAAAAAAAAGTAAGCCAGGACAGCTCAGTTTGATGGTGCAGAAATAACGAGGAAAGGACGGGAACAATTATCCAATACCTCTGCTTTCGCTCCTTCCTCTTGAGGTGCCGGAACCTAAAGGGAAACCAGACAAGAAAAGAAAGATGAAAACACTCAAATTAATGGTAAATGTGGGAAGATTTTTGTGCAATGTTAAGGTGTATGACTTTATACAGCTGTTCTCACTCACAGTAGTTTCCATAATCTTTGCGTGTAAGTTCTGGTGAGGAATTAGCACTGGAACTTCCTAGAAGAAAACGCAATTGTTGAGCAGAAATGTAAACAGTCCCCTTGAGTTGTGTCAGTTTCCTTTACTTTTTTGAGGGTCTCTTTCAGGCACCTCAGCTGCCAAGTATTTGTTTTATGAACAGGATCTCACCGTCATAACCTCCTGAGCGGCTGGATATGGTCTTCCTCTCCCGGAAAGCTGGCGACAGGCCGCCTGATAAGCCAGCAGCCTGCCCTCTCCTGGCACTGCCGGAGCTGGACCGTACCTTTGACACAGAACTCACAAGATAACTTCCCCCGCCGCCTCCTCCTCCCCTGCTTCCATACCCCTCTCCATCAATGTAGCTCCCCCCGCCCTCGCCTCCTCCTGAGGAGTCTCCTCCCAGATAGATTCCCGAGGAGGAGCTGTAGCCACTGGCATTCACACCTGTAGAGGCTGGAGGTATGATGCAAAAAGGAAAAACAAAAGAAAAACACAATTTCATTAAACTTAACAGTTTTTAGATGTAGTAACAAAGTACTTTTATGCAGGTGCAATCTTGACATGACTTATTGAACAGAAATCTGTCCAGCTTAATAATTCCACAATCTGATGTATTTTAGAGGGTTAATTTTTACATATTTTAGTGCTTGTTACAAAGATGATTTAATACAAAACAGTATGAAAATTAAACAAAATACGAAAGCCATTACAGCTTGTTTTAAAGCTTTATACTATTAGAAGATATTTTTGTAATATTTTTCACTGAAACTTGTTTTTTTTAAAACAGGTTAAAAAGTAATTTCTAGACATTTGTATTGAATATGCTTTGTCATTTAATAAAAAAGAAAACATTTGCAGAGCAAATGTATTATAGAGTAGCAAGAAAACTAATTGAACTAATGTAAATGTTGCAAAATGTTACTGTATATAATTAATTTCATGCTTAACCCACAGACAGCATCTCATAATTGAGTCCAAAAATTGTGTCAGCAACTAAATTTCATGTTGATAACTATGCAGTGAAGATTTACTAACTCTATTTTTTGTATAAATCTGAATTCATAACATTAATACATGTCCATTATTTTAAATTTGTTTTTTTTTTCCTACTCAGTTGTTGTGAAGCAAAAACATGCCATGAAGTGAAAAGATATCATTTTTCACTCCCACTTCATCTTGAACCCCTTAACAAGATACCACAGTGGCATGCTGCATAAACTTCAAAGTATCAGACATTATCCAGAAAACCTTCACAGCATCTGACTCAACTTGTAATGGATTATCTCTATAACGTAATACTTTCACTGCTGCTGCCTGGAAAAGTCTCTAAACCTCTGCAATGCACACACCCAGAAATCTTTCTTTCTACAAGGGGTTAAAAATAGGCTTTACCAGCCCCAAAACTTTGTCCGAAGACAAACCCACAACTTCCCAGTTTTGGCTGGGGAGTGGAAAATTGCTCTCACATGAAGAGAAGTAAGTTCCACTGCTGCTCTGGGTTAAGACATTCTTCTCCAAGCCCAGCCCTCCAGCACTGCTGGACATATTCCTGTGACTTGATCCACTGGTTCCCTCTAGCAACAAGAAGACACACAGCAAAACAAGGAGAAGCTGTTACTCATTGGGTACTTCCTTTAGAGCTGGTCTGCTATAATTATTGTATTATGTTTATAGTTTACACTAACAACAATTAGGACAAGCGTGGCTGGGAAGAAAGAAACTCACTTGGTGGGAGAGAAGTCAGTCTGGTTGTGGACGTTATAGTTTCTGTCACAACTGATAAAAGACAGACAGTTATTAGTGTGTGCTTTATGTTTACATTTATTTGTGTGTCATCCTACCATACTTAGACATGTATTATTTGAAAACTCTTTGATTAATTTTTACGTGTCAAGGTTTTAATTCATGCGCCTCAGTTTGCTCCTCCTCGGTGCTGCAGAAAAGTCAGTCCCACTTACTAAGAAAGTAGTTTCATGCAATAACTATGATGACATTTGATTCAACAACATGTTAAGTATCCTTAATAGGACACTTGTGAGATCAGTGTTTGCAGTGTCTGGTTAGAGTTCATTCTCCGCCGGCTGAAAGACCTTCTGACGACGCATCCCACTTCCTTCATGTCGAGTTTATTAGTTTATTACAAATTCATGACAGCAGTTTTACAAAGATGGACACAAACAATTAAATGGCTCTGTTTGCTCCTGACTTGTTTAACTGTGAGAAAACCTAAATGTCTCATAAATGACTTATTACCATTGTTCAATGCAAACTCAGCAGCTGACAGAGTCAAAAAGGCTTCTAACTTAATTGACAGGCTACGATTATCATGAGGCAAACTCATTAAATGACTGCTCTGTCGTTTCCATGCACCATTTAGAAAAGTTAGTATAAGTCAGTCCTTGTGTGAATTCTTTCTGTATTTCTCAATCAAATTAAGACCGCCTATCCAAGTCAGCATGTGGCCCTTAAGGTGGTGGGTGTCAGGCTGAAAGGCTCTGCATGACTCAAAAGCTGTCATCAGTATGTGTGGCTCTGTGGAGACCCCCCACCCCATTCCTGTCTTGGTTCCAAATAGGAGTAACAGCACAGAGCAACATGGACCCCCTGTCCACCCTTGTTAAAGTGCACGAGCACAATAGAGAATAATGAGACTGCATGTCTCTTAATAAATATGGGCATCACGTTAAAGGTTTTTACAAAGGAGGAATATTTCATATAAAGTGTGTGGAAATTAAGGATGCATATAATTGATCCAAACACTCCTTTCTGAACCAGATGGCATCTCATCCTGCTGCACCCTGTTAAATTTTACTGACTTCTGTTATAGATTAGATACATTCCATTTCTATTCCATCCTGTCCTCCTCCTGCTTATCTGCTCTCCTTCCTTTTAGGGAATTCTGTTTGTTTCAGATTCAAGGCTAGAACCGATCATCCAACTGAGAAGCACCAAACTGAATCTGACTGTTCAGTGCAAAAAACAAAAGTAACTTTATACATACACACACACATCTTTAAAAAAAAAAACTACTCACAAACCAGACACTGCAAACACTGATCTCACAAGTGTCCTATTAAGGATCCTTAACATGTTGTTGAATCAAATGTCATCATAGTTTTATATATATATATATATATATATATATATATATATATATATATATATATATATATATATATATATATATAAAATCAATGATCTTGATCTTTTTAAAAGCATTTTAAAAGCAAACTTCTATACTATAAATAAAATTTACTGGTTTTCTTTCAGAGGTGGCACATAAAACAAGCAGGCTGAGTGGCTGATTATATGTTTCTCACAGCTATCATGAAACATGTAATCAGGCTTCGCTCGACCTCTCAATCTATCGCTGTGGTAGGAGTCTTTAGAGCAGTTCTTCTCAAGTTGGTCCTACAAGGATCACAGTCCTGCAGGTTTTAAATGTATCCCTGCTCCAACACACCTGTCTTAAATTAAATGGATCTATGCAGTTCTACACAAAGACTCATTACTATTAAAAACCTGCAGGATTCAGGCCCTCGTAGGACCGAACTGAGTAACCCTGCTTTAGAACCGGGTGAGTTGCTTTAACATTGCAACTGGAAAACACAGAGGAAGGACCTAGAATGGTTTGCACACTGTTAGATGGAGACTGAGACACTGGAGGCATGCATATTAGTGAGACCCCAAAAACAAGAGAGACAAAACCACCACCAGGGTAAAGGACTTAAACTAAACATGAATTATACTGCATAATGTTCAAGGTTTATATCTTCTGTTTTAAGATCTATAGCAGAAAAAAGAAGACATTATTTTAGACAGCTCTGGAATTTGTTTTCTAGGTTTTTTTTTTGTTTTTTGTTTTTTTGTTTTTTTAAGATTTTGCTCTCAATATAAATTAATCAAAGATGTTTCACTGGTGACTTTCTCTCTTTCTCACTCTCTCTTTTAGTTAAAGCTTAACTATATGCATCTGCACAAGTTTGAAAAACTTTTTTTCTCCTCCTTTTTCTCATTCTTGTATTTAAATCCTTCGTGGTGACTTTGTCTCTCTGCAATTTGAAAACTCAACAAATAACTCAAGAAATCTCACCCTTTTCTCCCGAGAAATCCATGTGTCTTGTTAACTCATCCATCCCATTTTATCTGGTGAGATGACAAAAATGAATAAATAAAATTTCCCTGTGGTCATGCATATTCTGCATCAGCTGTTTATCCTTCAACTGTGAAAAATGTGCGCTTTAAAAATTGTTTGATGTGTAACAAGCAAAGAGCTGTGTCCAAATGATTTGGGGCTGAGGGGACAGAAGCAAAACTGACTATTTATACCACTTGCAACAGAAAAATGTCCCTGTTAGTCACATGGTCATAGTTTAAAGACCACAGCCAAGAGGATCTTCATTTGGACATCATCCTCTAATAACCTTTCTGCATTTTCACAGGCCCAGCTATCCCCACGTAACTTTCCTGGCACATTTAACCTTCCTCTCAACAGTGGAGACCACAATCAAGCTATAAAGGATCATCTATAGATTTCAGCAGACTTTGTGTTTTCTTTTTGTGCCTTTGGAGATCAAAATAACAAAGGGACAAAAGGAAACACAGAGCTGAAAAGACTACACTCTCACCACACCCTGCCAGGAAGGACATTTTTATCGGCCTATGCTTCAAATACTCCATTTAACATCTAGAAATAATGAAGCAGTGTTTTTTTTTTGTTTGTTTGTTTGTTTTTTTTTTTGTTTTTTTTTTGTGACACTTAAATCCTTATTTCTCACCTGTGAATGTAACACAGGTGAGCTCTTCTTTTACCCTTCAGCTGGGAGCGAAGTAAAAGTGAAAACTGATATTCTCCAGTAAATTAACCACGTCTTATCATCTCATCAAGACTTCTATAAAATGAGCCTGCTTGTTTTAGCCTGTAACTGATCTCAACTCCAACAAGGATTGATGACAAATAAAGCCACAAGTATCCTGCTGTATATTTAGATGGATGTAAATAGCACAGCAAAAGTAGGTGTAAAACTACCCAGAGAAAAATGATCCCAAAAAAACCCTGCTGGATTTTACAGACAAGCCAAGATGAATGCTGTGAACTTTAAAGCGATTCCGTCGCACTAAACCAACTTGACAGCCCATCACCAAAACTCCCAGAGCCCAGTTTGTTTGCGCAGATGCATCAGCCAGGTGAGAAGAAACAGCCGCAACATCCGGCAAATAACTTTCACAAAGAGGAAAAGAAAAGAAAAAGTATCCCCACGGTGTCTTAAAACTGTGCAGCAAGTACTTAAAAAAAAAAAAAGAAAGAAAAGAAAAGAAATCCATACCTTTAGCCAGCTCTAGTAATTATCAGTCAAGGTCTTTGGGATGGAGCGGCTGCTTCCCAGCAGGAACAATGCGTTAATGTGAGGCTGACGCACAGAGCGTGCAAGGGGGATGTTCTCCTAAGTCCGTGGTTCTTTTGTGCCTTTTCGCTCAACTTTCCCAAGCGAGTCAAAACAGAGATTTGGGCTCCGGTCCCAGCCGCGCCCATCAGAGCTGCAACTTGGCAGACAGGTGTTGTAGACACCGAAAAGAAGAATATAAAAAAGAAAGCAGCCTGAAGGAATCAATTAAGTTGTCATTCTCAGCCCTGCAGCTACAAAAGTCGAATAAGAAAGTGATGAACACTTCTTGCTGCTGCTGCTGCTGGGGGTGTTGCTCTCCGTTTCAGCTCTTTTTTTTCTTTAAACTGACTAAGTTTGGGAGGAGGTGGGAGAGGGGTAATCTGGGAGGTGGGATCTCTCTCTCTCTCTCTCTTAATCTTTAGTTTTTATCTTCCCCTCTTTTGGATAAGACTGCAACCATTTCAGATTCTGCTGATCTATTGTGTGCAATAAATCCACTTTGGTGCAGCTGGAAAACATCTGGTGCCCATATTGGAACAATATGTGCACCGAAGTCCTGAAAGAAAAAACAGCTATGGTTTCAGCCAGTGTGCCATTGTATAACTGGACAGTATTTGCATGTGCAAAGGCTGCAGGATCAGAAGTGCTTTTTTTTTTTTTTTTCTGATTAGAAGTTTGGATACTTTTCATGCGATACTTCTCAGATTCTTCTGAAGCTTCAGTATGACTTTTTTTTCTGGCCACAAGCACACTCCCAAATGAGAAGACATAATGACTGCTTTTAACTCTATGATCATAATAAAATACTGTCAATCCGTTCATCAACATTTATGTACTTTTGAGACAGATTAGATGCTTTATTTTCTCCACTTGCAGCCGCAAGCGTCTGCAGCTTCCCTCACCTACCACACCCTAGAGATCCACCCACCCTGCATGACTCACAGCCAGTATGACTCTAATCTGCTCAAATGATGGAAAACAAATGGCCCCAAGGACTATGGGAAGGGGAGGCTGCTTTTCTCACATCTACGTGTGAGTTTGAATAATGCCAGGTCTTAACGGAAAGCATCAGATTCCAGGACGGGGAAAAAAGAACAAGAACAGGAGCTGACTGGCTTGTGTGACCTTTTTTAAACACTCCTGTTTGTGTTAAGGACAAGTGCTTCTCCAGATGATCATTTCTGTGGAACAAAAGGGCAGCAGCTTCCAAAGAGTTTACACTTAGTTTAACAAAAGAATGTAACTTAGAAAAATCCTTGGTCATCACTCAAAACTATGTGACATGATACATGTGTGATTCAGTGTGAATCTTGACAGTAGAGCGTTACAAAGAAACCATCTGTTTTCCTCAGATCAACTTGACACCACACTCATTTTGGTTTCCCAGTAATGGAGTTGACATTGAAGTAAGAAATAAAACTTCTTCGTACCTCTAAAAAAAAATTTTGAGAAAAGCTGCAAGAGTTTCTTCAAACTCTGACATTTTCTGATTTATTTAATTGCAGTGTCTTCACTGACAACTCCGCTGTCAACCTATTTAGAATACACAAGCAAGTTAAAAGTTTGATATTAGCAGCATGTACATAAAACCGATGAATGATGCAATGAGAAACTTATAAATAATCAGAAAATACATGTAAGACATGTCCTAATTCTCCAATCTGCAGATTATTGCATTTTTGTCAACCTTTGGAAAAGACCAGGTAGAGTGGTTTCAGGTGAAGGTGTCAGGATTTAGTATAAAAGTAGCATCCACAAGGAGCATAAGTCTTAAGATGAGTTGTGTCTCATGACTTTGTTACAAACTCAAATAGAGAATTGTCTATAAGTTTTTGGATGTCTTTGTTTTGTTTTTCTTTTCAGTCTTCATAGCAACCTGAACAGTGGGGTGGAGGTTAGCACTTTTGTCTCACAGCAAGAGGATTTCTGGTTTGAGCTTCGGCTGCTTTCTGTCTGGAGTTTGTATTTGAAACCATTCATGAGTTCTATCTGGATACTCCTCCCACACATCTAAAACGTGCATGTTAGGTTCCTGTGTCTCTAAATTTTCTATGGACTATTGCCGTGATGGACTGTCCATGGTTTACCCTTTCTCTCACATGATAGCTGCTGGGATACACTCCCTCTCGTGACTCCGAGTGGATGAGTCTTCAGTGCAAGACTCAACAAAACTTTAAGCTTGGATTCCTGATCTTGAAGTTCTCACATTGCACTACATGAAAAAACATTTGTGCCACAATGATCAGTTGTCATACAATTAAGGTGGTGCCATGGAAAACAAAGTTGCATCCAGAAAAGAAACCTGAAGCAGTTGGATGAGGAAGTCATAAATAAATCCTCTGCGAAAATGTCACTTGGTTTTCTGGATGTAGTTTCATTTCAGATTGACAGAAGGACAACAAACCAGTGTCTGTGATCAAAGAAAAAGGGAAAAAAGTAATTAAAAACAAAAATAAGAAAAACCCTCCAGGCTTTTAGCAGCAAAAGAAATGGCCAGAATATGCACTTCCAGCATAGATATGAGAGGTTCATCAGTGTCAGTGGAAGGAAAGCAACATGTGTTTGAGTGTGTCCTTGATGTGAAAGAAGTTTGTGGTATTTAGGAGAAACACATGCACTGAATCATCAAGACATATTTCTTAAAAAAGACTCATCCCACTGTTATCTCTGTTCTATAAGACTTCATAAACTGAATGTGTGTGATTGACCTTCTTCTTCTTCTGTTGAAAATGTATGTACAAAGGGAAGAACAACACGACGACCACAGAGCTGAGCAGCTGAATTTACATACAATATAGATTCCTCTTGAAAAACTAAGTTTTGTAACGTTGGATGTTTAAAAAATAATTATTATAGATTGAAGTTTTTAATTGCCTTTAAAAATCCCCTAACTTTTATCAAAATTGAGTGTGCAGTGGAAGCTGCAGTGCACTTTTCACATACAATCTATTCTAGGATAAAACAATGAACCTCTCAGGTAAAATATCAGACCTTACAACAGGCTAATTCAGAAAATAACAAGTCAAATAATTGAAAATTAAATTGTCTGTTGCAGCCTGAGTAACAAGAGCATTACAACAACAGAAGTCTGCAACTGCATGGCATAGTACACAGTTTGCTTTCCAAAATGAAAAGACTACTGTTTGTTTGTGAAAGGGGTATCAGTTTTGATGTATGTGGTCATCATAATTACTCAGCTTCCTGATCATGAAATTCTACAAATAATTTGGAGACACTCCAATCATTCAGTTGCCACAATCATTATCAGGCCAAATGTCAAACTGTTCCTTTAAAACCACTTTATTTTAAGCCCCAGTTTAAAAGCTCATTTCCACGGCAAACATTTTGCTATCGGAGAGAAAAACAAGAATAAATCATGCAGTTCTGCTCTTGGAGCATATTAATAACACCTGTATTTTTCCTTCAATGGAATGTCGTGTCTGCTGAGGAAAAATATCTGTTACAGAAGACTCCAAGTGGTTGAAAGGGCCTGAAGTTCATGTCAACTGGTTTTTGTGATTAGAGAGGAATGTGCACCAATGAAAAACGTTATCATTATAAAGCAGGTGATAGAGACTATTATTAGTAATGTCTGCATCTTGTAGACCAGTGGTCCCCAAACTACGGCCCGCGGGCCGGATACGGCCCGCCTCCACATTTGGTCCGGCCCCCTGAACAATACCAGAAAGCATTTTGATTTTTTTTTTCATATATGTGTATTTGTATTTGATAATAAAGTTGGACTTTTGCAATAAAATGTTCCTTAGTTATGAACTATTTTCATTATTAACTATTAGTTAGTAACTATTTTATACACGCATATAACGTGACATTCTGTTCCAACCTTGTGCAGTCTGTGCCCCTATCTGGCAACCCCCAGAAAAAAAATCCTAAACCCACCCCTCTCAAAGAGCGAGCGGAATGATGGCGAAAAGATTAGGTAAGAGAAAAATTGATTCAGAATGCAGGGCATTTAACCTGCAGTGGACAAACGATTATTTTTTTGTTCAATGCAAAGAAAAGGCTGTCTGTCTCATCTGTCAAGAGGCGGTGGCGGTATTCAAAGAATACAATCTGCGGCGACACTATGAATCCCGTCACAAAGACAAGTATGATAGCTTGCAAGGCCAAATGCGAGCAGACAAACTCTCAAAGCTAAAAAGTGGACTGTTAGCTCAGCAGAATACATTTGTACGCCAAGCTCAGCTGAACCAGTCATCTGTTCGGGCCAGCTTTCGGGTTGCTCAACTGATAGCAAGCAGTGGTAAACCTTTCACTGATGGAGAGTTTGTCAAGAAATGCATGAACGCTGTCGCGGAGGAGGTGTGTCCCGAGAAGAAAGATGTCTTTAATGCCATGAGTCTATCAGCGAGTACAATCACCAGACGCATTGAAGAAATCGGGGGTAATGTATATGCCCAGCTGCAGCAGAAGACAAAAGAATTTGAATTTTTTTCATTAGCACTGGATGAGAGCACAGACGTGCAGGACACCGCGCAGCTGCTCATTTTTATTCGTGGAGTTAGTGCAAACTTTGAGATGTGCGAGGAGCTGGCAGCACTCCAAAGTCTGAAAGGGACTACGACGGGGGAGGATATTTTCGGCAAAGTGTACCAAACCATGGAAGAGTTGGACCTGGACTGGTCAAAGCTGGCCAGCATCACAATTGACGGGGCTCCTAGTATGGTGGGCATGTCTCGGGGTCTAATAGGACGCATGAACCGGGAGATGGAAGAACGGGGTCTCACCGCCCTGCTACAAGTCCACTGCCTAATTCACCAGCAAGCACTGTGCTGCAAAGTGTTGACGTGGGATTCTGTCATGAAGGTTGTGGTGTCATGCATAAACTTCATCAGAGCAAAGGGACTTAAACACAGGCAGTTCCAAGAATTCCTGTCTGAACTGGAATCTGCGCACGGAGATGTGCTGTACTACACAGAGGTCCGATGGTTGAGCCGGGGCAGAGTTTTGAGGCGTTTTTACGAGCTGCTACCTGAAATTAACGCATTTCTTCATTCACAAAACAAAACGGTGCCAGAGCTGACGGACCCAGAATGGAAATGGCACCTCGCATTTTTAACAGACATGACAGAAATGCTGAACAGCTTTAACTTGCAACTACAAGGCCAGGGGAAACTCATTTGCGACATGTATTCCCACATAAAAGCATTTGAGGTGAAACTAGAGCTGCTTTTGGGACAAGTGAAAAAGCACAGCTTCATCCATCTCCCTGCTACACAAAACCTCTCTGCAGAGAACCCAGCGGTCCCGTTTCCAGCTGAAAAGTGTGTGGAAGCATTGGAAATGCTGAAGGCGGAGTTCGGTGTGCGATTCCATGAACTACATGTTCATGCAAAAGAAATCCGTCTTTTCCAGAACCCATTTGTTGCCGACATTGATGAAGCCCAGCCTTCTTATCAGTTTGAGTTGGCCGAGTTACAGAACTGTGATGTTCTGAAAGACGGATTCAAGCCCAACAGTCTCATTGACTTCTATGCCGCCCTCCCAAACGACAGGTTCCCTAACATCAGAAAACACGCAATGAAGATGTCAACACTTTTTGGCAGCACGTATATCTGCGAGCAAACCTTTTCACGCATGAAACTGCTGAAAACTCCAATGAGATCAAGATTGACAGATGAACATCTGCATCAGTGTTTGAGACTGGCAGTGACTAGAATGGAACCTGACATTCAACTTCTCACCAGCCAGATGCAGGCCCACAGTTCACACTGATGAACATACAAAGGTAAGCTCACTTTTCTGACTTGAATGAGTCATTCTGAGTATAAACAAATATAATCATAATAAAATCTACTGGGATAAAATCCATCTCCACAACCATACTGGTAGTGGTACTGGTTGTGCTGTGTAGGTCCTGCATCACTTAGTTCAGTTTCTCAGCCTGCTTGCTTGGTGGTTTTCACAGGGAAGTTGATGAGAGAGAGAGAGAGAGCTGCAAACAACGAGGTCTACAAGCTTACTGGAACCTACAAAAGGATTATAAGGAAGGAACAAAAGAACTTTGAGAGACTGCTCATATGAGTCATTTAAGTAAGAGATTCTGCTCTGACAACTAAGCTGAACTTGGACCTGTTAAGACTGTGCACGGCACAACAGAAAGTTTATGTTCCATGGACTTTTTTTCTGTGAAGAGCCTAGAGAGGGTTATTTGGTTATTATTTATTTCATAAATAGTGTTATTTATTTTCTGACTTTTGTTCTGTGAAGAATCCAGAAAGGGTTATTTGATTGTGGCTTTCTGGAAAACAATAAATTTTTACATTTAGGCACTCCTGCAATCATCACACTTTTTCTGTTACAAACTGACCCCGGCCCCTCATCAGAGAAGGGAAAAGTTATGTGGCCCTCACAGGAAAAAGTTTGGGGACTCCTGTTGTAGACAGTCCTAATGCTGAACTCCACTTTCCTGATGTTAATGTCGTTTATATAAACCTGAAAGATAAGAAAGTGCTGACAGATTAGTTGTTCTGGCAGCACATTTAAGAAGGCCTCCGGTGTGATGACAGCAGGTAATAAGTATAAATCAAAACAACCTGCTTAAATAAAATAACAATGAAGAAAGGACATGTGGTATTGCTGCAATTCATGTTTCTGTAACTGTAAAATGTTGGCATAAAGATTTTCTCCTGACTTATTGCAAAATTTTAGAAGCTAACCCCATCAGATATGAAAAAGGGACAATAATATGATACTACTAAGCCATGTGAGTAAAAAAAAAGTACATAATCAACTCAAATACAAAATAAGAACTTATTTATAAGTACCAAATTTTGTAGACCTGTTTGATTAAAGATCTGGCACCCTCAGTGTCTCACATAGACTCTTAATTTTATACACCCATACCAATTGCTTCAAATATCACTAAGGAGGAGCAGGCAAAGTATTTTATGTGAAATTTCAAAGAAAAAAAAAAAGCACAGTAAATTGCCTCTTGACTCACACAGTAATTATATTCAGCACAAAGCTCTGCAAGATTCATTCATATAAAATGTAAAAAATCCCCTGTTGCCTGAGGTGTGTAATATCACACTGCCAAATACTGATGTTCAAGTCCAGGCAGTATCACGTCCGATTTTCTAACACTTTTCAACTCATAGCTACAGAGACACTCTCACAAAAAGGGAGAACTATTGCACTTAAGTGGGTAAAAAAACTTGAGTAACTATAGGAACTATTAATAAGTCTTTTAAAATAGATGATTCAGCTAAAGAGAAGGAGAAGAGGCGAATCACAATATGACTCAAGCCTGGTAACAAGGCCAACAGTAACAGAAAACACATGCCATAAAAAAGTCACTTTTACTTTGTTCTACATTTAAGAGATAATATTTCTGCTTGGTTTTTCTAAGTTTTACTTAATTTTTCCTCTTATACTTAAAACTAGCACTCAAGTCTGGTACAGCTCAGATTTACCAAGTTCTTGTTGTGCTCCTTAACTCAGAAAATATTCTCAATGTTGTGAACACAGTAATAGTCGTAGAGGATTTAATTAAATTGTAATATAAACAGTATATTTTTCTCTTTAATCAGTATTCTAATAAAATTTTCTTGTATATCATGTGTGATTATTCCAAAAGATTAAGTCCAGGTGAAATTTGTGTACTTGCTTGCAATTAAAGGGAATTTGTCACATATCAAAGAATAAAATGGGGTGTAAATTATAAAGGAGATAAATATTGAATGAAATATAAACAGGAGCATAATAGCAGACACAAAAATCTGCCCTGGTATTTTGGCTGAGACTGACCTATCATGAGTGTACACATTGACTACTTGAAAAAGTGTTTTTTGACAAAAAAAATGAAAATGTACACTCCTATGGGAAATCACAAGCAGCATTTATCTTAAGTTTGAGCCTGTGTGTTTGAGAGAGAAAGAAAATGAAAAGAATAGATAGATCAGATGATAACTGTTTCCAGACAAAGCGTGGAAACAGTATCTCTATATACCCATGTGCATGATTGTGTTTGACGTATGACACAGTTTTTAATTAATATATGTCAATATTTTTCAAAAGTGTTTATTTTCTGTATAATTCCCATTGAGGAGGCTATATGTGCTAATTAGAGGTAAAGTGGAAGTAAAAGGAGGCAAAAATATGTTCATTTGGAACAAACGCTGCCTATGTTTTTAAATTCAGTAAGATGATTTAATTCAGTATGGAAGAAAGAAAAAGTGAAGGTCTGCAGTTTCAGCCAGCAAATGTTACACATTTTTGGCCATCCTTTTTCCTGCTGTTATTTCTATGCTGTCTCTATAACTTTGCAAACACCTAGTTTTGTCACTCAAGTCTTGTATAGCTCAGATTTACAAAGTACTTGTGTTCCTTTACCCAGAACAGAATCTCAATGTAATACAGTGCTTTCTACCTCCCTCCTCCATGTCCTCCACCTCTACAGGAGCCCTACAATGGCAAACGTCAATAATTGTTAATAATGTCAATAATATTAATAGTACTATGACAAGTCTTCTGCTGGATCTGAACCAAAACATATAATAGCTGGCTAAAATAATTATTAGTGTGAGGGGCGATTACTTTTCACCAGTTTCAATTCTCATTAGAAACACCCGATTCTCTGTACTCTACATTGAGCTAGACTAAATGCTTCGTGTCCATATAAGTTTCCAAAAAGTAGATATGACGCAGTCATATGGACACGCACAAATTTAACGTGACAAGACTATCTTTTTAAACTAGGTTTCCGTGTTGAACTTTTATCTCAGCACTACATCTCCCAGAATGCTCTTCGGTTAAACGTAGTGAAATTCTGTCCAATCGTCAACGTTTTAGGATCAGCGCCGCAAAATACGGAAATATAAAAACCTATTTCGTCCTGTTGTAGATTGTTCTACATTTTCATTGACTAGCTGACACATTGACTAGTTAAGTTAACGTTACGCCAATGTTGAAGCTCAAACTGATTCATTTTAGTATCTATAGTTAAAGAAAAAAGCGAGTCAAAAGTATTGTAAATGTGACAAATGGACATCACTCCCAAAGGAGCAAAATGCCAATCTACGCATTCTTCCCTTAATTATTCGGTCGAGTCAAGTCCTTCGGAGTTTAAAGAGAAAAAGGTAAGCATTTTACACATTCTCACTACTAATCGCTTCTTGTCTCGTGTATGTGTGTCGTTTAATTAATTTCCCGCGGTCACCCACATAGCATCACCCAAAGCTGAGCGCATCACTGAGGGAGAGGCTGAAGAGAACACGACGCTCCTTCGTCTCGCCTCTTTCTGTGGCCAAACGCCTTTGTGTCGATGATGAGGAGGAGGAGGATGGCCGACAAGTTTCAGCACACTCCCTGGAGAGATCAGGGAGTGAGAAGTTTCCTGGATATGTTTCCAAACATGAAGATTTAGTTAAACAGCTCAGGAAGGAAGTAAAAGACAAAACAGAGACACTTCGGAGACTAAAGATGGTGAAAATGTACAGAAGCAAGGTATTGGCTTCTTTTAGAGGGAGCATTGTGGGATTATTTCCCTGTATTTCAAGCCATTTTAAAATATTTCTTGTCTTTCTCCTTAGAATGATTTAACACAACTCCAAACATTGATTGACAAGTGGCGTAGTTGTGCTCAGGCTGCACTGTGTGAGCTCCAGGCAGATGTCCCCATAGATGGACAAAAGCCCAGCCTGTCCGAGCTGATTGACCTCTTTGGTCTGGATGACAGCCTTCTGCACTTTGACCGCACAGAGGGGGACTTCACTACTTAACAATATGCTTTGAAACTCAGTTTTATGCTGTATAAAAGCACTACAGAAAATAGTTATGCGTTCAAGATTTATTTTATTTTTTGCTGCCAAAAAATTATTCACAGCAAAGTAAATGACATGTTCTGTTAACTTGCTAAGAGAAGCTGAAATAAAATTGTGTTATTTGTTGCAGAGTAAGCTTTGTTCAGTTGTATTTCAGCTGATCGAGTGAAGGGAAGTTCCTCATTCTTAGACGTTCAACTTCTCTCTGAAGGACATCTAAGTCCTCCGACTGTCCTCTAGCAAGGTCCTCCAAGTTTCTTCTTTGAACAACCACCTGGTAGTGCTTTAGTGTTGTAGACGCCTCGTTTTCTTCTGTATCTAAACACCAAAACAGCAGGTTTATTAGCCTGAACAGGTGAATAAAAGCTCCATTTGCAGAGTGAATATTTAGAGGTGAAGTGCCACTACCTGCTGCTTCACAGATGTGTCTCAGCTCAGACACAGTCACCTGCACATCAGGAAGCTCCTGTTCTAAAACGGTGTTTTGCTTAGCTTTTACAGCTGCCTGCTTATTGATCTTCTTAATCTTTTTCTTGCGTTGCTGTATGCTCCTTTGATGAGTCTGAAAATGAACATATGTGAATTTATCTGAACGTTTAATGTTTGAAATTGACGGAAATGCAAGTCACAGAACTGACGGATGAAATCATCAGATTTTTCTGTTACCATTTTCATCAAAGCTAAAGTCTTCTCCAAATCTGTGACCTTCTTGGACATACACTTCCTTTGATCTGTCTTGCTGCGATGCTGGAATGAAGAGCATAGGGGGGCAGCTACATTATGTTTTGACAATAATCTGTTTGTGTTAAGCATCAGTTCTATTTATTTTTTATTATTATTAAGGATCACACAACAGATGTAGCAAAACCCTTCATCAAAATATCCTTAGGATAACTCCGGATGGACTTATTTATATTCAAAGCCCTTCTCTTGCATAGTGTTAGAGGCTTAAACAATGTCAGGAAGCCCCACCAGAACAGGGTTAACTGAATCATCACTGGCATTACTGCCTGGAAAGTCAGTTTCTTAGCTTTAGTAAACACACGATTACAGATTACTTACATTTTTTCAAAGAAATCTCATCTTTATATTTGAAATATTTTTCATTTAATTGTATATATTATAGTTAAATATTCGTAAGTTAATGGACTGAATCCCCAAGCAAATTACTTTCCTGACAGCTGGTGTGATCTGTCAGATTAAACTGCTCTTCCCTGCCTTACATTCACAGCCAAACAAGGCAAAGATGTATTACTTTCCTGGCAGATTTAATGTACAAACATAAAAAAAGCATTGTTAAAATGTTTTATTGTAAAATTAACTTATATTTTCATCATGTTCCTGTTTTATGAAAACAAAGAAAAGATCGTTTTAACTAAATGCCTCAGGGTAAGAGAGGTTTACATGTTGAAAAGGAAAACAAAGGTGGGGTGGTTGCATGAAAAGGGTGGGTCTCATATGAAAGATTATGTATCTGGTAACAATTTTCAAAACTATAATATCTGCCCTGAAACCACACATAGAAATTTGGCTAGACTCATTTAAAGGATTAATATATCAATCCAAATGCAGTCATTTACAGCTGACGCACAAATTTCTGAGAGATTATCCTTAAATTGTCAGAAACATCCAGCCCAGTCAGTGATTATAAAGTGCAAAGGATACAAAATTCTATAAAAAATGCAAAAAGGCAGTTTTGTAAAATAATAAAAGTTAGCTTACAGTCAAATCCTGTTGCTCCTCTGATAGTCGTAACATTCTGATGTCCTTCGTTTTGTCATTGAGGTCTTCTATCTTGTTCTTCATCACCTTGTGCTCCCACTCCAACTGGATTATGTCCTTTCGGATCGCTTTGCGCTTCTCCATGATGGCTACCTTTTCTTCTGCAAGATTCTATCACACACCTGATTATTTGACAGATGTTGTAACTACTCTTTGAATTTATTTATTTTTAATATCATCTGTAGAAAAAGAAAACATTATTCTTAAATTTTAATCAAAGGAATAAAAAGCAGGTACTGGTAAAGACTGACCCTGATGATTCCTCTGAGGTTGTCCACTACGCTCTTGTGTTGAAGGATGAAGTCGGTCTGTGCTGTATCAGCTGTCAGGTCTGTGCTGGACACTTCGACCTGCCCTTGTTTGAGTCCGACCTGGACTATGGTGTTTATCAGATTATTGTTCCTCTTCTTGTGCAGACTATATTAGAAGAGAACACATTAACAAGAGATTGGCTCTCGATTATGACATCAGGTAGAACTGCTGCACATGTGTGTCAGATAGGGAAATAGAACTAAAACAAGTTTTTCTGTGCTTTAAACCCAATATTCTGAAATCACCAGTTACTGATAGCTACAATAATAATGATAATAATAATAATTGTAAAAATAAAAACAAGACCCTGAGACATTGTTTGGGTTTCCATTGGTTTAAAAATATTTCAGAAGTAATATTTAAATTTTGCTGTCAATTTCTGTCACTCTTCCAGCTCAGAGCAGAAATTTCCAACTTTATCATCTTTTATCTTGACTGAACTTTGAGCTGAAATAAAACTATAGTCACTGTACACTGCAAGATTAATCTTTTATTCTTGTGTTTTTTCTTAACTCTTTAACAGCCCTAATGCCAGAGTTGTAGAGTTAAATGAATAATACATGTTTCCAGGTATTTTTTGAGTTTTATATCCCAACAGGAAAATCTGACTTCCAAATAAAAATGATTGTTTACAATAAATAAAAATGATACATAATATTAATAGTATAAATAATAGTTTCCTTGTGTTTTGAGAAATGTTTTATGATTATCTGACATTTAAACCAATAATATTTGCTAAACTTACTTCCACAAAAGCAACCAGAATGATCACAGAACAAATGACATCAAAGGGTGAAACAACAACCAGAAGAACAGAGCAAAAGTAAAATGTAGGATTTATGGAATCAATATATGATGGAGCGATAACTATCTGCGATATACCTGAAGTTTCAACTGATCACCTCGCTGTGTTTAAATAAGCTGAGTCAGACTGATGTATCACTTGCAAGTTTGTGCCCAGATATGGGAATAATAAAGATGTGAGGATAAAATTATCAAACAGCATGGCTGTATGAACTTGATTGTTGTGTGTTAGTGTGTGCGCTCAAATAGTTTTCCATCTTGTGTTTTGTCATATGGTAATGATTTGCTTCAAGGGTCATTAAATATATCCTGTAACAAAAGAGACAACCCTAAAAAAAAAAGCCAATGTGAGTATAAAAATGTGAACTTCTGGTGGAAAAAGGAGCTGTTCTGTATTTCTGTGGTATTTGACCGAAGCATGACAGACATTTTATTAAGACCTTTTGTCAATTTGAGAAAAAGTCCATAATAGGACATGCAAGAATAAATAGTGATTAACGTACCAGACTATTTCTATAAAAATGTAAAATTAACAGCATCAGAGTCTTACTGTTCAAGTGCTTCAGAGAGGTTTTTAACTTCCTGCTGGGCAGCATGATCTTCATCTAGCCTCCTCCGCAAAAACTCTTGCACCTCAGCAAGGGCGGAAGCTTTTACATGTACCTAAATAGGAAATATACAACAATAACTGGACAGCTACTTATGCAAACAAAGAAGAATTTTTATACAAATATATGACAAAGTTTCCCTAATCTGTTGAGAAATACACTCAGACTGTAAGTAAATTCAACTAGTCTATCTGATCTGAAGGAACGAAAGAAATATCTATACTGTGATCTTTAACCTCTTAAAGTATTACCTTTTGTTCACTCTGTACTTTTGCTCGCCGCATAAGGCAAAATCTCTGCCAGATGGTTAAGTTCAGACCCTCTGGCATGTTCTTTGGAGCATCCAGCTCGTCCATAGCCTTGAGCAATTGGCTGGATGCATCAGGACACAGACTACTGCTTGGGACAGAGGTGTTGTTGGTTTGGAACCTCATCTTTTGAACCCTGAAGAACAGAAAACTTTCTTGAGAACTTGCTATATAATAACAATAAAAAAAATAATGAATAAGAAGACAGCTACAAAGAATTACTAACCTGGGCCTATTTTTAAACAATTTATTGAGGACATCAACAACTTGGCTTGGCACGTCAAAAAACTCTTTCCTGAAATCACTGTCGAACTCCTTCAGGGAGAGATGGATGACATCAAATTATTTGCATCAGCACAGTCATACTTTTAGTACTTTTACCAACATACTTACTTTGTCCTCAGCTACAATTCTGCCATATTCCTCTCGGAAATTTTCTACCTGGTCTGTGCATTTCTTCACCTCTTCCTCAGTTTTAGCCTGTCAGATAAATTCATGTTAATCACATGACAGAATGGAAATAAGAACTGCCAGTCTCAAAACCAAATATTTGTGCTGTGCATAGTTGTTCTGTTAAAACATGCCTGAGCAATGGGTTATGTTAGAATTTACACACACACTGCCAGCATTTCTTCCAAATTCTGAGATTGGCAGCCGAAAACTCCTACAGTATCCCTCTACACAAGTTTTCTCACCTTGTACATCAACATCATTTCTAGTTTGATCTTAAGCTCCCGCTCTTGGCTTTTCATCTCCTCTTCTAAGACCACGGAATCAACAAGATAAGTAATCTTAAGCTCTTCCTGTGAAAAACATCAAAAAGATAAAATAATATGTTCAAGAAACGTCCTTCAGACTGTGTATATGTGTGTATGTGTACCTGTGTGATTGATTACCTGGTATACGGCAATTGTGCATTTCACTTTCTTTTCCAACAGCAAAGTCAATGTTTCGTCAAACTTCTCAGTTGCATCTTTGCTGCATTCCTGAAGTTTTTTTATTTCGATTTCCAATGACTGCAGTTACAGAGTTCATTGATTATTTATACAGACAACTAAACAGGACTCAGTAGTAACAGTAAGTGAGTCCTCTGTAATACCAATTTGTATTGCTCCTTCTCCTCGTTGAGATCTTTGACTTTCTTTTCGTACTCTTTGTACACTTTTTTCTCCTCCTCATTCCAGTGAGTGCTAGGCTTGGTCAACACAAACTCAGGCGGAGATATTTCCTGTGGAGTCAGTTCAATAGAAAATATGTGCTCATTATGCTGATTACACCAATTCAACTGACACTATTCATTCAAGAATTCAAGTAAAAAAACAGGACATTGACAATGTTTGCCTAAAAAAAAAGACTTTAGTAGAAGAAGGAAAAGAAAAAACACATTACACATCGTAAGAAACATTCAGCTTCCTCTGCCAATAATTTCATCATACATCCTAAAATGAACAATTAATCAAAATCCAAAATTAATATTTACATCAGAGTTAAAAAATAATTTTTCTATTTTAAACTTCTTCTCAATAAGATATGCAAAAATATTGTGATGTTCAGTATAGTCTAATGAAATTATTCAATCTTCTGGCTTGAGATAAAGGAACAAAACTATTTTCTGTTATCTTCAGCTTGTTTTTACACTGAAAACAGCGCTATCTGCATTTATAGAGTTAAAATATAAAAATATGCTCCTCAAATAGTCTCTAAACTGATTGGTCAAACTTGTGAAAAGAAATATTCCAAAGAGAGAAAAATCAACTTGTTATTCTGATAAAATCGTATTTTATCTCATTTGATTGATTTTCACCAGTTTCAAGATGTCGACTTTTTTCACTTCAAGCTCTTTATCCATCATTTCATAAAGAGCCCGATCTCTGCTATCATCCTGCAGCAGAAAGACAAACACCCATCAGTATGACACTTCGCATGTATTTCTACTCATGATTCAATATGTTGAACAGCAAAGATGTTCATACATTTTATTAATGTTTTTTGGCATTTATTTATGTCATTTTTATATTGCATGTACTTTTTAAAAAATGCAAAAAGTGACAAAAATAAATTCTAAAAACATTTTTAAGATGCCATACTTGAGCAGCAAGATGACCCCGCTCTGCAAACTTCCTCCTCTCCTCCTCTTGCTGCGCTGGGGTGAGACGCTTCTCTGCTTTAATCTTTAGTGGAACAAAGGCAGTATCTCGGGATGATAATCATATACTTCCTCACATTTCAGTACAAAAACAAACAAACCACAAAGTAGCTCAGAATTCACACAAGTTTTGGTTGTTGAACTTCATGTGAACTGTCTACTTATTGGATGTTTCAGGAGGACAGAGACCTCAGAGTCATCCACGGTAAGCAACCTCTCTGGGCACTCGCTGTCAGTCAGGCTGGGCTCCCACAGGTCCTGGTTTATGTCCAGCTCCAGCATCATCTCCTTGATTTGTTTGTTCCTGTCCTTCACACATTTGAGCTCTCGTATCTTACGTCTGTGCAGGGCTTCAAACTCGTTGTTGAAAACTGTCTTTATGCGATAAATTGTATCCTGCGTTTGGAAATGAATTAAAGAAAAATATTTATTGTTACCAAGGATAAAAAAAAATCACAAATTTAAACACAAGCCTGAATTTTTCCTTTTTTGCAACTTTTTTTTGTCCTACTTTACGGGTGTATTTCTGTCTATACCTCAAGAAAACAACTGAACCTAAAGGCAGGATCAGGATAAATTGTATCCTGCATTTGGAAATGAATTAAAGAAAAATATTTATTGTTACCAAGGATAAAAAAAAAAATCACAAATTTAAACACAAGCCTGAATTTTTCCTTTTTTGCAACTTTTTTTTTGTCTTACTTTAAGGGTGTATTTCTGTCTATACCTTAAGAAAACACAACTGAACCTAAAGGCATGATCATCATACTTTAATGGAAATTTGACAAGTTCCTACCTGTAGCAGAATTATCTGGTTGATCCTCTGTTCTGTAGTTTGCAGGCTGAACTGATTGTAGACATATGGATTTGAACATCCCAATTGAGCTGAAAAGCTTCCTGTCAGTGTAGCACTTTCTGCCTCACGGCCTTCTTCCTTCTGCTCTTCTTCTTTTGCGCTGCTTAGCTGCTTGTTAAAAGTGACGGGGAATAAGAGTATTGAATTAAATATGTGGCTTGAGTCTTAGGCCAGAAGCTGATAAACTTTATCTGAAGAAATATTCCTGTGAAGACAAAAACTGCAGCAACGTACTTTTGGCCACACAGCTATAAATCATGAAAGGTTTCAACACAACTGGACTGGCGTGTGTTCAAGCAGTAAAAGTCCAGATGAAGGACTGTGATTCAAAACATCAAATTATTTTTGCAGTAAACTTGTTTTGACTTGAATGGTTTTTACCATAAAATGTACTTCCAGAGAGTGAGTAAAAGATCTGTTGTTGCATTGCCACAACCCTCAGAAATGTTGCTGCTTTTCTGTTTCTCGTTCACAACAGTAAACATGGAGTTTAATTAATTCTAACTCATCACATGTGCGTTGCTTTGCTGTGTCAGAATCTAAGTCGCTAGTGTTGCTTACGGTGCAGGCAGCCTTTTCAATCCTCCTTATATTCTGAACCCTCTGCAGGACTTCACAGTGTTTCTCTGCTCGCTCTTTCAGAGGAAAGTTCTGCACCACCAGTTCAGAGTGAAAGGCCTGGGAGTGACAGTCACATGTGATTTAGAGCAATCAAACAGACCAAAAAAAAAAAAAAAATAGGTAAATTTTATTCACAGGGTGCTTTTAACCCCTTCTTACCTTGATAGCTCTCCCTTTGACCATCAGAGAGTCCCAGCATTCTTTCTTCAGGACATCACGGAAGTAACATTTCTCCACAATGTCCTGTTCGATTTCTGCTCTCACCTGTACAGTGCCAGGACATTAAAGATTGCTCTGAGGCACAAGTTTAAATTACATAACAAAAATTGCATTCATGTCTGTGCAGTACCCTCGCAACTTCCTGCTCCACCATGTCCTCAAATCTCCTTTGCTCCTCCACATCCAAGTTGAACTGCTCTTCTGAGAGGTTTTCATTTTCACGAAGCATTTTCTGGATCTGTCAGTAACAAAAACAAAAAGGCTGTCTCCTGTGTGACTCACAAGGCAACTTTTTAAATTAAAATTAATCAAAAGCAAGTCAAATATACACGAGACAGGCTTTTATCCCTGTATGCAAGTTTGTTGATGTTTATTCCAGTAAGTGAGTGTGATTAATGAAATAAACGGCTGTGTATAAGCATGGGTAATCTTTCTAAATTGAATAACATTTACAGATCCAGTATTTCTTCTTTAGCGTATCATTGATTGTTGCCAGCTTTATGTTTGTCTGTTGTTATAAAATTTTCCTGTGTACAAATGTATGAGAATCTACATACACTACACAAATACAACACAAATGTCATAAAACTCACAGTGTTCCGTAACTCTCGAATGGTTTCCTTCAGGTTTTTCTTTGCCTCAAAATATTTCTTATTGTCTTCCTGTACAACCTGTTAACAATATACAGACTGAGATATTGTTAAGTTCACAGGAATTACAGCAACTTTTCAAACATCACAAAGTAAAATCAAACATTAATTGTAATCAGACAGTTGTTATAATTAATTTAACATTTTAAAGCAGGATGGAAAATACTCTTATCACAAATGTGACTGTCAATGAGGTATAAATGGATGATCTGCTTTTTTTTTTATTTAACCTTTATTTTAACTCATTAGTCACTAAGGCTTCCCTCATTTACAGGAACGACGAGTTTACAACACATCTTGAACAATAAAAAAATTAAATAAAAACAAAAATACAAAACAAAACAAAATCAGATGACTTTACATAGATAAATATAATTAAAAGTTTGAAATCAATGACATGGTAGTATAAAACTAAAAAATAATCAACTAATCAAGAGGTTTTGTCTGCTGATGGTACTGATATGTTTTTAGAAATAGTTATCTGTTTCACACCACTATAGAGCTAATTAAAATGCTTGTTTTTCTCGCCCTATAAATAATCTTGCAGTTACACAACGTATCGGCATGCCAAAAACAACGCAGCTGTTTCCTGAGACAGATCACATAGAGGGAAAGGCATTTTTATTATTCTCAATCTACAGGCGTGGGTGATAAATATACAGTTCATAATACCTGCATTTCATACCACCTTCACAGATATTACTGCTTCTTACTGACCGCTTCATGCCTGCTTTCCAGCCATGTTGGGTGTGCATGTGGAGCCCACAGCAGGCTGCTGTAACTTTCATCCTGCTCTGTCACATCTACAGATATTCCACCACTGGCCTATAGAATAAAAAAGAACATGGAAAATCAAGAAAAAAACTATTAAGTATATTTGGTTTTACCTATTTTTAAGTTGGGAAAGAAAACAAAAGAAAAAGCTTTAAAGGTTGAGAAGCTGCTGTTGCACACAGAGGAACAAGTCTTGATTCAGCTTTGAAGGCTAAAGACGTTTTAATTGTGTGGTTAAACAAACATTTTCTCTATTACAGATGCAGAGAGGGGAAAAATAATTTCCAAATAACTAGGCCACTGGAAATGCATTCCAACCTTCATTAATAATGTGCAATAGTTTTAGATAAGTGATCTGAATGAAATAAGAGCATGTTATGTAGCTGGAATGTACTTAGATGGTTAATATCAACAGGAAACAGCACAGTTTAAGTGTTTCAATGTATTATTTTATTATTTAACATAAAACAATAAATTATTATATATTATATTGTTTACCTCATTTTCACCACTTTTTTCACTTTCACCAGTAGAATCTTGTCCCCATGCAGGCAAATCCGTAAGGATGGAATTTTCTGTGGTAAAAATGTTCTTCAAAAGAGTCACGGACTGACTACACTTGGTGGCTTTATGTATTTTTCCAGTATCCACACCTTCAATTCTGTAAAGAGCCATGGAGGACAGATATGCACAATTAAAATGCATCAATACTCTTTCAGTAGTTATCCTGTTTTGGTTTTTATGTTTACAATACATCAGTCAGTTTTGCTACATTTTCTTTTCTTACTCTTTGAGAAACTCACACACAGCTCCCAGTTCCTTTGATGAAAGCTTTGAGATTTAATTTTATCCTACTTAAACAGGAGTTAGAGTTCAGATTTTCGGACTACTTTTAATTGCAGACTGTGGCATGGCAGTGCATATTGAGCAATAAGTTACAGTGCAGTGTTTAGTGATAATTACACAGTATTTCCCATTTCCTAACATGTCCTAGGCATGTTTTTGTTGTATTTGCATTACAGTAGATTTCTGTGAAACAGCATAATTCAGGCTTTAGTTAATCAGAGTCCTTTCACGGGATTTGTTGCAACAAAAAGCATTTAGTGCATCACCAAACCTTTACATTCTAATATGTTTAGTCAATATCTTAGTGAACCAACAATAATTAATTAAATCTGAGATTAAAACCATACATGTAATGGTAAAAAAAAAACCAAAAAAAAAACCAATGGTGTTAAAGTTTTTAGACCTGAAAACAGACGTGTGTGAGTGAGCAGAGTAGACAGATCTGGAATGTGAGTGGGCTGTTTTTCAGAGGGGAGATGTAAATTTTATCAGATCTTTGTTTTCTTGCAGATTATAGGCATGGTTTCGTTGGAACCTCAGAGCGCCGTACACTGGACAATACTCTGAGGTTCTGATTCTGTAGTTGTTGTCATTATATGTTATCCTCCACTGCTAGTGGAAAGAAAGGATAAATGCTGCTAACCATAAACTGGATCAAACCAGTACTACACCCTACTGAAAGCAACAGTTCCCTCTGCTGTTCATAGCTGTGTATTATGTAAGCATGACAGAGTGCTTTACCTGACATTAGTGCACACCAGAGAGCCATCTTTAAAGCCAGCAGTGAGAATTGTGTGACCATCTGTGGAAAAGGACACACTCCGAACTCCACCAAGGCGGCATGAATGACACTGCAGCTCAATATACTCCTCCTGCAGGTGTAGCAACAACATCTTAATATAGAACACAGAAAATAAAACAAAAAAAAACAACTAAATATAACAATAAGGTGAGTCTTTACCATGGCAGAACTTTGTCTAATGCGCAGTAAGCCATCTCGGCCCACAGACGCCAACCACAGACCGTTAGGAGACAGAAGAAGAGACGTGGGGCCCATTGGGTGACCCTTCACTTCCTGTTTTGGTTTTAGCTCGACCACCTGTTGACTGGAGAGGCCATCTGTATCCTGACGGGAGTCAAGCGCATATGTGTTGAAAATGAAAACTTAACTGTGAAGTTATGGAAAGAAAAGAAAAGATTACAACAACATTTTAGCTGGACAACCTCAGGCAAATGAAATTGCTGAAGGGTTTTCTTTCTGTGGCAATAAGCAAAGACTTCACTGACTCCCAGTACACAGGATGTGAGTGGATGAGGTACTGTGTATCTGAACACTTTGAGGATGTGAGCTGAGAGACAACCATGACGGTCAACACTATCTGGATCTGTAGGATAAGAGAGATACACCATGACATGATTTAAAACACAGAATCTTCTGCTGGGTCATCTTTTGGGAGAGTAACTGTAATGAATCTTATTGTTGCATCAAGGTAGAACATATAATTGATCACCTAATGCATTGACACTGGAAATTTTTAACCAGTTTATGCTCTGTAAAGTGTTCTGTTAACAATCTTAAACCACACTTAAATCATATTTTACTATTGTATAACCATGTGGTACAACTAATGCCAGTGGTCACACCCTGGCCTTGTGTGTTTACCCTTGCCTCTACAGACCTCTTTGTGTCATGGTTGCTCAGCAGTTTTCCATACTCCTGTTTAAACAAGGGACATGTGTCTAAACTGCCAAGTCATGGTTCTGGTTTTAACTATATTTTAGATTAAAAATGTCCTGCCCTAACAGTGGGTTTGAGTCAGAGCCTTTGGCTGGTTGTGCTTCAAGGAACAAAAACTAACTACTAAGGTATCTTTCTATAGTGACAAGTTTAACCTTAAAAATATGATTCGAAAAACTAGCTTACAAACTTTATTTAAATATGATTAGTCATGCAATCAATCATCTTTAAAACCTCTCCTCACTCTCAGAAAATGACTCAGTGCCTTTTATCTTTGAATAAATGTATAGTCATTCCTCTTGAGTAAGATTAGACCTCCCATATCTGTTTAAATCTGCTAACTCATGCTCCATGATGTTATGATTTATGTGTCAGATATGAGACTTTTATCTTGTTCCTTGGACATATTCTGCCAAAGACTGCCAAGACATGCCTAAACATTTTCTAATGTTACATTGCCTTTTATATAAACCAGTGTAGTTCTAAATAATACCCAGCTCATTTCAAAACTCCCTTTAAAAATCTGGAGAATAAGTCATTTATTTACCTGCAAGGTTTCTGACAGACAGGGAAAGGACTGTAATCAGGTCACCCTCTTCATTATTGTACCCCTGTTCAGTGCACAGAGCAAGGATTTTCACTTCCTCAACATCCCTGAGGTACTGAGTGCAAAGTGACAATATATGTTCTGGAATAACTGGAGAAGAAAAAACATATGACAGGACACCCCTATAATTCCTCTTATCAGCTCTAAAATTGTGATTAGAAAGATTGATTTAATGATCAATGACATTTGAACTTTTTTGAAAAGATAAAAATAAATTTACCTGTGTATCCTATGACTGAAAACCGCATTGATGGCTTTGCATGAAGGACATAGATATGTGAATTTGAGCCACTGGTGAGAAGGTAGTGCCCTGATTGATCAAAACTATAAAATGACATGTTCATTTACTTTTCTGACCTGAAAAGCAATAACATTTTCTTTCTGTACTCCTTATTCATAAATATATAAAATATTGTGTCACAGGTAAAGTGTTAAACTGAAACTTCATGACTTTGGGTTGATGAAGGATACTTACACAAGTTGATCCACAGCAGTGTGGTACAGTTGAATCTGGTGTACCAGGCGAGGCTGCTCCTCGTTCAGATCAATGAAAAAGACTATTCCAGAAGCTGTTCCAACAGCTGCATAAAGTGCAATGGGACAGCAAGCCAGACTTGTTACCTAAAGACACACATATTTAATTACTTTACACATTTTAAGTTCACTTCTGCCCTTATTCATACACATTTTTAATTTGCTTGATATCCTTTTCAAACATTTAGATTATTTATTCTACATGTTTTAAATTTGACCTCAGTTTGAAGCGACAGAGACTTCAAGCAGATGCCATCTGAAGACCAAAGCTGCAGTTCTCCAGAGTCCCGCAATGACTGCAACCAGTAGAAACAGAAATATCACCACCAAACAATCGAAATTACCCAAACCTTTTTGAAAAAATTCTATTTCCCAAGAAAAAATAAACTTTACCACACAAACGTTCTTGTCAGATTGAAAGAAGGCAGCTGTCAAAAAGTTACCGCTGGAAACATCCAGGACTGTCACTATCTTGTCAGAATGGGTTGGATTCAACGTATAGATCTGGCCCTGAGGATCGAGAGAGATTATTTTATAGAATATGATGTATACACAAAATTACATTTTAATACTCACTGTATTGGAAGGTAGAAGTAATGTTTCATTGTCAGGGGAGAGCATCCCATTTGTTACAGGCCTTTCTAATTGCCATGACTGCGTGATATTTGTCTGAGTACCTCTGATTTGCAGACGGTACACCACACTCTCCTGCAACACATTGAAGTTGCAACATGAAATTGAGGATCCCATATCTCTAATGTAGTCATACGGATGGTTGCGGGTTCATGGTCGTATACCTTTCCAACAGCAATCAGATCCTTTCCATGAAGGGTTAAAGCTTGAAAGTGGCTCTTTTTGAGTTCAGGAATGGCATCATCAACTAAGTAAAGTAAAAGTAAAGTAAAGCACAAACTACTGTCTTTTTTCATTGGTAAATAAAACTGAACAATGCATTCATGGTAGAATAGCAGTGTTCCATGTGACTTTATTGTATCTACTTCTTCCCACTGTTCTAGTTAACATGTCAGCTTACATGTGGGGTTGAAAAGGACAGAGACATGGAGGCTCTCTGGGTCAACGAGGAGCAGGAACCCCTCCTTACAACCCACATATAGCTCTGATGTGGCTGTCCAACATATGGCAGAAGGAGTTGCTGAGGCTCTGGAGGAGGAGACTGTTTTCTGTGAAAACACATGTGGGATTGGTAAACAGTTTACGTTTTGGCCTTAGTAATTAATTAAAGTGAATTTTAAAAAAAACTGTAATTAAACATATTAAAATATATCAAACATAATAAGACATACGCAAACATTGTCAAAAGATGTTATATTTTATAGACAGATAACAGTGACACAATACCACAATGCCCAGAGGCTTATCTTCCTTGAGTCCTGAGGTGGCTATTGGTGGCACTTCTGACATAAAATAGGACCGTTTGTTTCTAAAATTGTCAGAAAAAGATGCCAATTTCTTATCGAAGGATCTGTCAGTCACTGGAAGTTCTATTTTTCTGGAAAACAATGCACAAAAAACACTTTAAACAAGATTTCATTACACTTAACACCTGTGGGTTCTACATATTCTTTCAATCACCATCAGATTTTTTAAAAAATGAACTCACTATTTATCAAATGTATTTAAAAGTTATTGAATTTAAAAGACAAATGTAGGTTATATTCTTAAATTGCCTCTTTGCTTGTGCACAATACAATGAAAATATGGCCATGTATTATCAAACATTTTGAGCAGTCTTTACCTTGGTTTCAGGACATGAACGTCACCACTGTTCTCAATATTCCAGACAGTGAGAGATGCTGTGCCCAAAGCACAAAGCTGGAGCCAATTCAAAGGGTTGAACGCCAGTGAAATGACATCCTCTCCGGCTTGTGGTTGTGTGCAAATTGGCTCAGCATTTTCCCAGTTCCTGTATCACAATGTCCATTACAGTGGTTATGCAGTATGAATTAATGCTGCATAATGTACATTGGTGTGCTGTTTTAAGTAACTTACCACACTGTGATGGTGTAGTCAGGAAGAGAAGCGCAACAGGCCAAATAAGGACCCACATTACTAAATGTTAAAGATGTATAGTCCAGTTGTGCCGCTCCTACAAATATAATGAATGTTAAATACATGTGACTTTTTTAAGTCAATATATTTTTGTAAATGAAAAGAAAAGCCAACCTTTTAATTCATTCTTTAACTGAAAGTCTGGGAAATTGTACACAAATATAGATGGGGAAAGTTTTTGCTCAGAGAAAGCAAAAATTCCTCTGTTGCCATTTGCTGTAAGTGCACCAATGCCCCTGTGAGGACTGTGAAACACACTCCGCAGTTTTGTCTCCAGGTTTAAGAAAGAGATATGACTTCCACAAGAGAAACATACTGTTTTGTTATCCACAAACTCGATGTTATTGTAGGTAAAACCTTGAATCCATCTGGTAAAAGGAAAAAATAGAAATATTAGCTACGTTTGACCAAGATACACAAGTAAATGCAAAAGGACAACATACCTGATCTCTAAATTTCCAATGGCATCCATTTTAAGGTTTAAATTATACTACATAGCAAATTCGGGCTTTGTTTCAAGAATACGACAGAACGCCAAACAACTGAGTCATTCGTAACCATAGTTACTGTAGAACTCTCGAGAAGCTGTTATTAAACGCTATTGGCCGCCACTTTATCTGACACGCCCATACCGGAAGAAGCGTTCAACTTTTATAAATTGAACGTTCCTGCTGGTTGCAGCATTGTTGAAGTTGGTTGTAGCACTGTTGAAGTTGGCTTCTTCTCAGTTTTTACCGCATCAAAGATTCAACAAAGGTGTAAACATGTCCACTGACAGGTGTTTCGCCAAAGGTAGGACTCAGATTAATACAAAACTATGTCATTGGTTGTTTCATCTTTGTCTTTCGTTTTTGCCAGCAAGTTGAATAATACTTTTACGATTTCCTAAATTAACTTTTTCTTTGTTTGAAACCATTGCATTAATTTAAGGTATGTGCGCATGAAAAATACCATGCGGCAGAATGTTTTATCTATTCATTTATTTCTTCCGTATTGACTTTGCAGATCACACGAAAGCATTGGGGTCATAAGTTTTGTCACGTGTCCTTTGCGTAACAGCCTAGAAAAAAGCATTAAAAAAAACAAACAAACTCCCTATTAAATATGATCAACGGATAACAGTAATGATTCATAATGTGTGTACTAAAATTATTTTTTACAATGGGAAAAAAAAGTACATTGTCATATTGAGCTTACCGCAAAATAAAAAAGTACTACACCATATTTCACAAGCTCCTCATGCATTGTATATATCAGTGTTAAATTAAATTAGTAAGCACTGATCATATGGCTTAGGTTGTAAAGTAAAATAAATATTAATACGATTTTTTAGTGATACTCAAGCAAAGATACTGTGAGGTAATCAATATTGGTCTATTTTGAGTCACCTATTAAGTGCACACATTAATGTACTGGGAACTGTATCTTTAAAACAAGTTGTAATGTAGCTGGGAACTGTATCTTTAAAACAAGTCAAAGTTTGAGCCTATGAAAAAAAAACCTTTAAATTCTTTTAAAAGTTGGAACTCAGTGTAACTTAAACTGAAAACACAGAAGTGTTTATGAAATTCTTTTAAGAAATTTCAACAGTAAAAGTCACATGTACATCCTCCATTGATACTTGTTTTATAATGAGCATGGCATGCCTCACAAGTATCTGGTTCTGGTGTATCTGATTCTTTGAAATGTTGCTAGATAAGGTTTGTAAGATTTATGGTTTTGATTTTTTTTTCTTTGAGTCCATAAAATAGGGGAAAAACATTTAAGCACCTCAGTATCTGAACAACATGTAAATGGTCATTTACATTAACTTTACACACATTTACCAAAGTTAAATTAGATAATTGTGTTCACCTAGTTGCATTTTATCATGGAGTGACACTGCAGATATTTATCTATGTATTAATTAACAGGATTATTTGTCTTTGTAGGAAGTGCTGCACCCGGTCCTGTCCCCAAAGACCACATCAGACTTTATAGCATGAGATTCTGCCCTTTTGCTCAGAGGACCAGATTAGTGCTGAATGCGAAAGGGATCAAGTAAAGATGCCTTTTGTTTGAATTAATATTGGCTATGCAGTCTCATAACTGGAAATACCTGGAATCCTAATCATACTAAAGGAAAAAAAATGCTGAACCTGCTTTTGTGTTTCAGACATGATACCATCAACATAAATCTGAAAGAAAAACCTGAGTGGTTCTTTGAGAAAAACCCTCTTGGGCTTGTCCCAGCTCTGGAGACACCTGCTGGAGAGGTGATATACGAGTCGCCCATTACTTGTGATTACTTGGATGAAGTGTACCCTGAGAAGAAACTGCTTCCAGCCTCCCCTTATGGTAAAGCACAACAGAAAATGATGCTGGAGCACTTTTCCAAGGTTTGTTACATTAAAACCTGGATGTTTTGTTAATTTAGATCTCTGTTGGTCAAATCTTCACTAAGTCCAAGAAATCAGATTGGCTCTGAGGTCCTTACACCAGCTGCCTTTCTGTCAGAGGATAAACTTGAAAGTTCTGCTGCTGGTCTATAAAGCTCTATTAGGACCGCAACATATCAGTGACATCTTAACCCTGTATGAACCTGTCAGACCCCTCAGGTCATCTGGATCCAGTATTTCATCAGTTTCCAGAGTCAGAACCAGACTATTGAGAAAATGTGTTTAGCTTCTATTCTCCACATGTCTGAAACAAACTCCCAGAAAGCCTCAGATCAGCTGAAACGCTCAGGATGGAAGACACTCATGTTCTCAGATGCATTTAATTTTTTTTTTTACTTAAGTGTCTAAATCTGCACTGATTGTTTCTAAGCTAAACTTTCTCATTTTTAGAGTGTATCTAATATTCTATTTCTTATTCTCTAATGTTTCTAAGTCTCTTTGAAGATCTTTGAATCACCCTCTCATTGAATTGTGCTCAATTAATAATCTTGCTTTGCCTGACTCTTTTTCAAAGGTGATACCATACTTTTACAAGATCCAAACAGGGAGAGGAAAAGGCGAGGATGTCTCAGGGCTGGAAGCTGAACTCAAAGAGAAGTTTGTCAAATTAAATGAGGTAGGTTGCAAAGTTTACTGCTCACTTGTTTTCTTTTAAACTGTCATCAAAGATGCACTGCGATATCTTGTAAAACCAAAACTGTCCCCAAGTATTTGTGTTAGCCCAAATAAGGATTTAAAAGTTTGTCAACGGGTTATGATAAGGCACACATATGTGACTCTGCCTGGTATGTTTAAATATGATTGTAATATTTATTTTTCAGGATCTGGTGAAAAAGAAGACAAAGTTCTTTGGTGGTGATTCCATCACAATGATTGACTACATGATGTGGCCATTTTTTGAGAGGCTTGAGATCTTGGAGCTGAAAAAGTGAGGGGCAAATCTTGAGGGTGTTTTAATGAGCCTAACAAGATCATCAAATTCTAAATGTGTCTGGGTACTGAAACCCTGACACATATTACAATTATTGCATTTTTATTCATTAGCAGTTTTCTTATTTTCTTTTTAATTTGAACAAAATATCAATTTCTTAACAATTTTTATGAAACTGTATTTTGATGAGCTGTGATGTGGTTTTCTTTAAAGCCCCCTGGAGGACACGCCTGAGCTGAAGAAGTGGACAGAGCGCATGCTGCAGGACCCGGCTGTAAAGTCCACCATAAACAGTGCAGACACCTACAAAGCCTTCTACAAGACCGTGGCTGCAGGGAAACCAGACTATGACTTTGGCTTGTAGAAAACGCCAACCAAAAACCTTCAACCGTCCATTTATATCCATGTTAAAAATTTGAAATGTCAAAAAGGGAGTGATGTTAAATATTCCCAATATTTTTTCTATCAATGATTTCTGTCAAAATGGGGTGCTGATGTCTAATTTAAAAAAAAAAATCTTACTTGCAATGACTGACCTGCGTCTTAATTTTTGGATTTTTTTTTCTTTTAGTGTAAAATATATAAGCAAAATAAGGTTGTCCAGTTTTATAAATTGGCTTTCTCCCAGGGATAGTGGCTAATGCAATGAAAATATGACAAAATGAAGGAGAAAAAAAGCTTGAGTTTGCAAAAATGACATAACAATGGACATTGTAATCAAACAGGGCTCATAAGAACCTGGGGACGCCGGCATCGTCGGCGATGCCAGGGACCATGTTGTGCTTAATCGAGCATAGCTTTCGAACCATAAAAGATAGAAATTTACCCCCCCCCCCCCCCCCCCCTTTAATCGGGAGACTCCGGGCTTTCAGATGGTAGGACACCTGTCATCACTGTAGCCCATTCATAAGTGATACAGTGTTGTGTCAAAATAGGTGTTCCAATCAGAGCCTTTGTCTTTGGCGCATGACACGTGTTTGTCCAATCAGAGCCGATGATGATTCAGGAAACTCCTCCAAAACAGTGTCAGTCACTATGGATCGGCGTCATTAGCAGTCGGATAACTGCCTTCTGTGTTTACAAGGCCGATAAATTACGAAAACAACAGCTTTTACGCACACATACCATGCATAATTGCTCAAACAAACATCTGCATTACTCAAGTAGCTTATTTCAATATAAACGACACGACGGCGCACAGTTGCTTGGAGACGAGCAGAGACGCTGCCGCAATGATGAAAACGAGGAAGAAGAAGACCAGAGACGCATATGAAGAAGAAGAAGAGTCAAATACGATGCACAGAACACACAACGCAAATGTCTTCCCAAACTGGTTTTGCTAATGCTAAGACCTTTGCGCAAAATGGTTCAGCTGATGGACAGTGACGCTGAACCCGAGTCAGACATCGAAAGCTTTTCATCTGGTGATGAGTTGGACTACCTGGATGGATTGGATCCAGCAGAGGAGTAAGTAAAAAAATATTATGTTGACAAAAAGCACAAGAAGACAACGATGTGTCTTTGTCACGTTTTACTGATTTGGGAGTATTTTGTTTATATCGTTATGTTGTTCACTGTAGCCTGCATTTTTTCTTTATAGCAGAGATAGCAGCTGATGAGTGAATGGGGGGAAAAAGTAATACCTTTGGCATTAGTAGCAACACAGTAACTCAGCTTTTTCTTCAGCGTAGAATTTACAGTGTAGAACAGAAAATAAAATGAGAATCAATTTTGTATACTTTTTGTTTAGTTTACAATGGTGAAACACACACACAAACTGTTTCTTTGTCAAAGTTTTTTTTAATTTATTTTTATACTGTGCAGCTTGAAATACATGTTTGATAAAGTTACTTTTTTTTATTTTATTTTACAGCATTGAGCCTGTTCGATCAACATCTCCAGAACCATCATCCAATCTGAGCTCTGCTGCAACCTCACTAACTCCAGCTGAAGAGCCAACCACTTCACACCTTGGCTGGGCACCATCCCACCCTGATCCCAGAAAATCACAGCACAGCCATGCACAGGTAAGAGGGAGATCGAGGGCCAGAGCAAGGAGCACACAGCCTGGCCGGAGCAGATCACCAGGCCTGCAAAGTAGACAGACTGGCTGGAGAACTTCTATGGATGAAGACATTGCCCCACCCCAGAAAAGATTTGTCCCCAAAAGGAATCCTGGTCCCCAGCTGGACATGACAGCCGACTACACCCCTCTGGATCTTTTCTCACTCTTCATAGACAGAGCTGCTATTTCACAGCTTTGCAGTAACATCAATAAGCAGGCTGCAAAGAACATTGCCAAAGGGAAGAAGTACACATGGACGATGTTGCAAGAGACAGAGTTCTATAAGTTCCTGGGACTTGTGTTTTTTTTCTGTCTTGTGAAACTGAATGACATCAGAGACTACTGGAGGAGGGACACAATTTTTTCCGTTCAGTTTCCACCAACAGTGATGACAAGGGACAGATACAGGAGAATTTCTTGGAACATTCATATGAGTGATCCAGAAGAGGATGTTGAAAATGACTGCAAACGTGGAACAGAAGAACACGACAAGCTCTTTCGCCTCAGGCCCCTCTTGGACACTCTCACGACAGCGTGCAAATCCCAATACCATCCCAAGCAGAACCTCTCCATCGACGAGCGAATGGTGGCCACCAAAGCCCACACTGGAATGACCCAGCACATGAAAGAAAAATCTGTGAAAAAACCTGTGAAATGGGGATTCAAGCTATTTGTGCTAGCAGATAGCAGTAATGGCTATACAGTCGACTTCAAAATCTATACAGGGAAGTGTAAGTTCACCAAGGGGCGTGGACTTTCATATGACACTGTGATGTCACTGATAGATTCAATTTTTTTGGGAGGAGGCTACCATTTATACGTGGACAACTTTTATACCAGCCCGTGTTTATTCAAAGACTTGCTGAATATCAATATTGGAGCATGTGGCACCTATCGAGAAAACAGAAAGGGATGCCCCAACACACAGCAAAATGCCCTCTCCAAGAATGATCCAAGGGGCACAATTAGGTGGATCCGGGATGGCCCCATTGTGTTTGTAAAATGGATGGACACCCGGGAGGTTTCAGTTTGTTCAACAGTCCACCCCGCTTACACTGGTGACAAAGTGACTCGACGCACCAAGGACCAGCAAGGCACATGGGGGACACAGCATATTCCTTGCCCAAACCCAATTGTAAACTACAATAAACATATGGGAGGAGGTGATCTGTCTGACCAGCTCATGCAATATTACACAGCTCATCGCAAAACCATGCGCTGGTACCGGACTCTCTTTTATCATTTTTTGGACATTGCCACCACCAACGCTTACATCCTTCACCAGGAAATAAGCTTTTACAGGGGACAGAAGGCTTTGACGCACAAGCAGTTCACTGAAGAGCTGACAGCCCAACTGCTTGGAACCCCCATAAAGATCTCTCCTGTCCCAGCAGCGCCTGCAGAACACCTACCTGTTGCAATCTCTGACCAAGAAGACCCATCAAGGCGTGCCTCTTTCGGAAGGAGAACCTGTGCCTACTGCAGGCAGACTGAGGGGAAGAAGATGAACACTCCATGGAAATGCCAGAAGTGTGATGTGCCTCTCTGCGTGATCCCAGATCGAAACTGCTTTTTGAACTATCACTCAGCAGCAGGCAACATTTGAGACTTTTTTGCATGAAAATTGGACTTAGATTTGCCTAAAAGGACCTAAACATTCATTTTCAAGTGTTGTTTTTCTTATTCATTTATATTTAGTTTGTTTATTTTTGGAATAAAGTGTGATTCTAAAGTCTAATTTTCGCCTTTTTTTTTTTTTATTGTATTTTTTATTATAATACTCTTTATTTCAAGCAAAGGAGCCTCATTTACAAAGCAGTTTATGATATTTCAATTTAAAAAAGAAAACAAGGTATAGGACATTATGGGGCATTGAAATTTGGTGTTTATTAGCATTTAAACTAAAAAAAAGTCAGGCGAGGTTTATTTCTCTAAAATACCCTTGGTCCTCAGAGGGTTAATATTTAGATGTTTCCCTGCTTCAACACAACTAACTTGAATTAAAAGGTCGTTGTGGAGAATTTGACAGCATTCTGTTGGATTCATTTAATTGGGAGATTGAGTTGGACCCAACTCAATCTGTTGGTTTCCTTATATAGGCTATTATGAATTGGCTTTCATTATATTTTCTTCTGTCTGTAAAGCGTCTTGAGATGGCATTGCCGTGATTTGACGCTATATAAATACAATCAAATTGAATTGAATTGAATTAATTGGAGTTGAATGTTTTTTGGAGCAAGAAATCATCTAAAACACGGATGTCCACCTGCAGTCCTCAAGGGCCACATTCCTGCATGTTTCTGATGAATCCTTGTTCAATCATACCAGAGTCAAATTAATGATTCATTTTGCTGAAGTTCATAGGCTGTCAGATCCTTTTCATTTGAGTGAGGTGTGATGAAGCAGGAATACATAAAAAACCTGCTGGAAAGTGGCCTTCCATACTACTACAGTATCCCAAGAGTTACAATTAAAGCTGATGATGTCTCAAGACTTTATAATGAACTGAAAGTAAAAATGATCTAATTTAATGAGGTGAGATGCAGTTTAGCACTACATTGTTTTAACAGGTGACATGCATCCATATCTGACAATTACAAGTGTTCATGTATATGTCCCTTGCCTGGTATGTTCACAGTATTCAACAGACCATTTATGACAGTAATGTTTGTTTTTCAGGACCTGGTAAAAAAAAAAAAAAAGAAGAAAAAAAAAAAGACAAATCTTTGGTTGTGGTTCCGTCACAGTTATAAACTACATGATGTGGCCATTTTGTGACAGACTTATTAATCTTGGAACAAAAAAAAAAAAAAAAGGAAGTAACTCTTGAGGACGTTTTAGAAATTATTTGTAAAAGAAGACTCTTTGGGTTATTTAAAACAACAAACCACTCAGTTAAAAGTTATTTAAGAATTCAAAAGCAGGGAAATTACACTGAAAATATCTCAGTATAACCCATGCAGTGTGAAACAGGAAACAAACTAGAAAAAAAAAAACAAAACAACAACAAATAATCCAACACTGTTACTTTATATTTTAATGAAATATTTTTCTACTGTTTAAACAAGTTTTCTGTACTAAGGTCTCAATGACATTTTACTTTAAAAACATTCTTGCTCTGTAACCAGTCCGCTTTGGGTGCATAACAATCACATAACGATATGTTTTTTTTTTAATTTATATTTATTTATATATATATATATATATATATATATATATATATATATATATATATATAGCCTTCTGCTGCAACTTGGGTGTAGAATCATGAAGGTGGAGCAGTTTTAGCAGATTAGGCAAACACCTGCTTTGTGGTGAAATGAAATTAAGTGTTTACTTCTGCAAGGGCTTTTCATCCAATCTTTTTAAGTTGACATTTCACTGTAAGGCTGAAATGTTTTAGACATAAGATATTGAAAACAAAATGCGCTTTGACCTTCCTTTCTTTGTAGAAATTGATAAGCTAGAGAATCTCAGTCAGTTATATAAAGCAGTGATTCCCAACTACAGGAAAGTACAGGAGGTCCGATAAACCTCAAGTTTAGAATTACCAAAGGCCAGGAAATGCATCATTTTGTAGGGAAAAGGTACAGACATAGAAATAAAAGTCAATCAAACCCAGATAATAATAAAGTTCTCAGTCTAGTAGAAGCCAAGTGTGATGATGTTTTGTGAAGTCTCATGTTATGATCCACAAATTTAAAATATTTGCATTCAGTTGTACGTTAAGGAGCGGTGAGTTGGTCACCAATGACCTATTTAATTCTCGTTTCCTAAGCCCCCTGGATGTTGCACCAGAGCTAAAGAAGTGGACAGACCGCATGGTAGAGGATCAAGCCGTTAAAGCAAGCATGCACAGTATGGAAACCTACAAGAACTTCTACAAGACTGTAGCAGAGGGGAAACCAGACTATGACTGTGGCCTCTAGAAATGACTAAAAAAAAAAACCACTGCTGTCTGTCATTTAATACATTTAAGCTGTGAGTCACGTCTGTCTTTAAAATTTCCTAATAAGCGTTAACATTTAAGGCACGTCTGAAGATAAAAAATAAGGTGTATTGTGCAATGAACATTTGAAATGTCAAAAAAGGAATTAAAATATAATAATCCTTTTTCAATGATCTGTGCCAATGTGTTGTAATTTAAAATAAGAACTGCATTCATAATGCCTCTTCACAACTTCTTTTTCTTGAAAATGCAGAAACTTTTTCTTTTTTCTTTTTTAAAAATCAAAAGTATACAGGAGGTCCAAATGAATGAACTGACTCATTACCAAACACTTGAAATCAACACAATAAACAGATAAACACAATAAATGCTGATATCTGGCACCCTGTATAGCTGCCATCAGAACTGAAACAGTGGATTAAACAGCTCTTATTTTAGATTGGTACAGCGTGAGGTATTTTTTTTTTTTTTTTAAAATAAGTAAAATCATCATCCCTTATGTTCCATATAAGTAAAATTAAAGCTTCAAATGGATTAGCTTTAGTCCTAAGAAAGCAGCAGCAGCAAAACCACAACAAGATTAGAAATCTGCAACTGTTGAGGTAAAATACATTTAACAGTTTAATTAACACAGAAGTGACTGATGATGAGCGTAACCAGCGCTCATAAACTGTCATCCAGCCTATGATGTAAACTGCCATTCAACAAACAAGGCGTGTATTCTTGTATGAGTGCAGGTGCATTTCTCAACATTTCCTGAAAATGCCTGACTGTTGCTTTATAAAGCTCTGTCTGCAGCACCAGAGACCTGAACAGGTTGATGGGCTCTGCTTTGCAAATTATTTGAGGAATCAGTATTTCTTCTGGCACTTTGCTGTTCCCAATCAGAGCATGGTGAAGTCTCTTCTCCTGGAGGCTCCTCTGCAGGAAGCTGAGTACATCCTGAAGCCTCTGTTCCAAACATTCAGCCCTCCACGTTGTGGTCCTTCTGCTCAGCAACAAGTGCAGTATAGCAGTCTTCAAGTGATAACTTGTGAGGGCACTTCTTCCCGCTAGCCCAGACTGCTTTCTGTGGAGGAAAGTAACGATCTGGAGGCAGTGTAAATGGCAGGAATTTTGTGGTAGACGTTTGGCATAATGTTTAAGCAAATTCCTCTCGTAAACCGCTAAAGATAAATGCCAGTAAGGGTCGGGGCAGGTATCACTATCTGATGGAAAGCGTGAGACAAAATAAGCATCTGTGTCTTCTAGCTGAACCACTGGAATGATGTTTAGCATGATTACTTTTCCTGAGCAGAATTGGATCTTTAAAGCACCAGTAGCATCCAGGTTGCGAAATGTGACCTCAAAATTGTATTTGTGAGAGATGCGTCCCCATGCTTTGGTTACAGAGATCTGAAACCATCTCATGACTTGATCTTTGGCTAAGAGATGTGTGTTTTTGGAGCACAGCAGTTCGTCAGGACTGTGGCTCACTTTGGCTGTTTCATTTTTGCTGTGCAACAAACACAACATGTCCTCTCCCAGGTTAGCCCAGCCACAGAGGCAGCTCTCCTTGCTATCCCCAAACTTGGTCACCTTTATCTTTCCGCAACCCTGCATGTTTGGAGGTAAATCACTGGATGAGCTGCACCAGAGGTGGTACTGGAAAGAGTGTGGATCTGGGGGTGAGAAAGGCACCATAAGGTCACACACGAGAGGCTTGCACACTGCCCAAGACTCGAACATGCTTCCAACACCAACAAAGTCGCCAACTTCCATGTCTGCTCCTCTGTCACACATGCTTCTGAGTGACTCCAGCAAGTCATCAGCAAAACCTTCGACAAACTCCCTCACCCTCCAGTTTTCATGGGCGGAAGTGTAGGAGCATTTGTCGCAGAAGTTCCTCAGGATATCTTTATCGAGTACCATCATTCTGGGAGAGATGGATCCACTGTCTGAAATGACATCTTCATCCTCAACTGGCTGGATTTCTGCGTCAGCGAGATCCACCCTGAACATCTCAATTGCAAAGAATATCATGAAGGAAAATGTGCTCCAAATGTACCAACTATAACCGTCATCTGAGCTGCTTTCCTCCTGCATGGAGTCCAGCTGTGACAGCTCATTCTCCAGCTTGGCCTTCTCCATTTCCAGCCTCTCTTCGTGCTCTTGCATTCGAGCCATCAGCTCTGCGTCTTGCTCTGGGAGTGTGGTGTTTTCTTGAGGAAAGAGCAAGGGGTGGTTTAATATAGCCGCAGCCACCACAACACACACTCGTGCAATGGCCCCCTGCATCTTCAGCTGGTTTCTAACATACACAGTCAAGGGTCTTGCAGCAATCCAGTTTGTTGGAGCTCAGATCCTGAAACAAAAACATGAATTGTGAATATATGACAATATAAACATAAAAAAAAAGCTATTTTCTAAAAAAGTGCACTACCCACTGCAAGTACAACAGACTGCATCTCTAAATATAGAGGCAATGTGCTTAATGACGCACTTGTCCACTATCAGACTTTGCAACACAGGAGGAAGGAAGATTGAGCCCTGCAGAGGAACATCGCCCTTCTGTCACACCCTCCAGTTGCCACACATTGTACCATATAATATTCACATCCTGCTAACATTATATCCAACATAAGAGAAGGAAAGACTGCACTCTATGAACTCCAGATTTCTTTGTAAAACAATGTCAAAAACATTCACATTGACATTCATATTACCTTCCTTCCTGGATGTAATCAGATTAACCAAGAAATAGTGCAGCTGTGCAGAAGAGGAAATTACTTAAATCGCTTGTGCATGCTTCAAACATGAGGTAGAATTTAGTGTTGCGTCTGAATAGCACAGGATGTTCAAAAAAAGAAAGGCACATGATTTAAAGCTCAAAGTAAAGATGCAACAAGAATTTTTCTAGTGATGAATTGAATTACTGAAACAAAGTCAAAGTGTGCTCAACATACAACTTCCTCTGACAGCAAGCACAAGATGGGAAGTATGCATGAGCTCAGTCAAACATCATGAGATGATGAGCTGTTCTCTCACTGAGGCCTGAAAATGACAGCAGTCGTGGAGAATGGACGAAAGGCCACAGAATCAGGGAAACTTCCCATGACTTGCTCTCTGGGAAGCTCTCCAACACTTACATGGTTTCCTCCCTCCAAACAAACACTGAGCCAGACAAGAGGCCCTGCTGAAACTCTCAAGTATTAAAGATTTGCTGTCGTCACAGAACAGCACAAAGCTACACTCAAAAGGTATGAACAATTTCAATTTAGGCATCTTTGTCAAAACACATACCAACTAAACCTAACCCAAGCCATATACCCTAAACCCCCCAAAAAGACATTAAAGAAAACTGTAGTTAGTGTAGGCTACTGTAATTCGTTTCATGCGCGTAGGTTTGCCACGTTCTGTGGCACGCATGCGCATTAGGCAAAGGTAGCTTTTCAGAAGGGTATGCCAAACTGACAGAACACCCCGATTCTTCGACAGCTGAGACACTTAATTAAATCTTGTCGCATTTTGAACGCATGTTGAATACTTCAACCTAAATGCTATTAACGTAAAAACTCGCCTCATATTCAATAAATCAAATCCCCAAAAGGATGAAACTCTTTGGGCTGAAAAATATTGGATTTCAGGTACAGTGTTGTCTAAAATTTCCTCCAAAAAAGTAGCTTAATTTTATATTCAACATTTATATATAAATGTTAATTAAACACCACAACTACTGTGTCAGTCATTAAATAAGAAAAAGCATCAATGTAATCACTTATCTGTTATGTACTTTCTACAGAGGCTTGGTGGTGTTTAAGATCAACTCGTTCCTCAGCAACAAAAATAAGAGTCGTTCGTCCCGGAAACATTGCCGCAGACAAACATTTTTCCACACAAATGAGTCACCTCGTAGCCTGGTCAGCTAACAAACGGTTCTCTGTGTTGATGGATGCCGGGTGTAGTTTTACAAAAACCCGCCAGTAGTTAAAACACTCCCGGAGAGATGAGTTACATAAGTCGGATGAGACAGCTCCATGTTCTTCTGCTTGAGCTTAGTTTAGCCAGGGGGTAGAGATGCAGGCTGCTCTTTGAGTGTCAAGTTCATCAATCTACCTGTTTGTCGTTTCGGTGGAAGTTCATGATGCTCGGTTATGTGGCAAGCCATCCGGTAAAGACAACCTCGGTCAAACAGCTCAGGATCGGTTTTTACACTCTCTTTGAAAGCGCCTCAACATTTCCTGACTGAGCTCCACCCATGAGGAGAAAGACCGCCCAGGTTCCGCTCTTACCAAAACACATGTTTCTGAGCTGCCATGAAATAGTTTGTGGATTTTATTTGTCATTAATGATGAGCAAAATCAAACTTTTAGTTTTGTCTAATTTGTGTTAAATCTCTCCATTTATTACTTTGGAAGATAGCAGATCTGTTGAGAATTGTGTTGAAACCATAAGGGAAAAAAACCCTACAATTAATAATCCAAACATGCCATAACGGCAGTTAAAGTGCCACACTGTTTATTGTGCCACTTGTTACCTGTTGTCTACTGTTCCTCTTTGTTTTAGAAATTTGTTTACATCATAAAAAGTATTTACAGCCTTCCATTACAGAAAAAGACAGCATGGTGATTGATGGAAAACCTGAATCTTCAGGTCAATCCTGGACAGAGGGGAAAGTGAAAGATATGTTGATGCTGAAGCTGAGTTTGCAGCTGCAGAGAGATAGAGGTGGAGCATGCACACCGCACAGGTAAACTTGAAGCTACCGGAGAAAGACAAAGGTCAATAGTTTCTAAGTTCCTGCATTTCATGGACAATGTTACTCTCATGTAAAGAGGGAAGAACCTCAAAGGCACTAAAATGTTTGTTTACAGTGAATACAAAGAAAATAGGAAAATCACATATGTGTGTATATACACACAGATCTGCATTTTGTTTAATTGAACACTTTCTTTTCACTGTTGTCTGTTTTTGGGCCATCCGTTTCACCAATATGTAGTAAACTACATCTAACAAAGTGAGAGAAAACAGTGCAAAGAAAGAGATTTGGGGCAACTATGGAATCTGGTCTGCATTTTGAGTATTCTGCTTTAATGATTAAAACAAATATTGAAATAAAATTTGAACTGAGAATCAGAAGACCTAAACATGATCACAACATGAAAGACAAGAGCCAAAACATATATAAGACACATTTTATTAACACGTACTGAACACATCATAAAATCTACATTCATTTCTGATAGATGACAACTTTCTCAACACTTTGTTACATTACACAAATGGATTGGACATCCTTTAGTTACATGCAAGATAATCTTGTGTGATATTTTTTAGAGGTGGGACTCCATTATAAAATAAACAGGCTTTATAATTATTCTTGAAAAATTGCTTAATGTCATAATTTTTTTCCCCAAAATGCAACATTTTCTGATTTAAATGGATTTTGGTGGATGACAAAACCAAATACGAGACACATGCATAAATATTGTAAACTCCAGCTCTATTGATGTATGGAAAATTAGATTTAATTTAATTTCTACTCAAACTGGCAGAAAAAAAATGGAAAATAACTCCGGCTAAAAGTGAACAGCCGTAAAATTAAAATGTCATAAGTACTTTACAGCTATTCTTTAGTTAAGAGTCTTGTGTTGGAAAATTGTTATGAGTTTGATTTGTATTAGATATTAGACATATATACATTGATTTGTTGTATTTTGTAGTCCATGTAGATAAAGTTCAGACATTGTACTCATTGTGAACTGCTTTCTTTAACTCATGTATGACCTCTCAATGGAATGCGCTGGTAATGTTAGAGGCAGGAAGAGTTTCCTGCAGCGCATCTGTATTTGTCAACTGCTTGGTTGACCAGTTGTTTAAAGGTTAAAGGCAATAAAGTAATATAGTAAGTGATTGATGCTTAGTGAGTTCAGTTTAGTGTTAAATAAGAGATAATGATTGTTTCATATGGTCTGCCCAGCAACAGAGGAGGAGTTTCGGAACTATATAAGCTGCCGACTTTCTTTACTTCTCAGAGATCTCTCCATGTATGACTTACATGTATCATTTGTGTGAATAAACTAACAAAGGCAGTTTGACTCAGCATCGTTGTTTCTCATCCACAAAGATTTTTCCAGCACAATCTACAACACGTTATAGTACTGTTAACTTTTAATCTGCTTGGTCTGCACCTGCCAATGGCATCACAATAAACTGTGCTCCATAAGAGTGGAGTAAGATCTTTGGAATGGCTAATTTATCACTTTATTTTCCACCCAACGTCTCGCCAATCATATAGTGTGACATCATCAGCAAGACTCAGGGCCCCGAGCAGATTTGACTACCCAAGCACATCTGGTACCTACCCCAGTTCTAACGGGAGCTAACTGGCTTACAAAGGTAGGCGTGCTAAAGCTAAGGCTAAAATCCACAACCGTGCCACACTTTGCCTTCCTGCCAATGGATATCAGATACCTGTCAATCAAAAGGACACGCCCCTAATTATGCCAAACTTCCAAGATTAAAATTACATCTAAACAGATGTCCTATTTTTTTAACCTGTTAATTTTACTATAATTAAGTAATCACAATTAACGTGTTCAAGTCTCACCGCTAATATTTTCCCTTACAGAATGGAGAGTACGCTGTCCAACAACCTGTAGATCTTTGATTTTATCACGTGGAAGCAAGTAACGATTTTTCAAGTTAGTTCAGTTTATGACCAAAACCACTTTTGTCAATATCAAGTTTTTCCTTCACAAGTTCAATGAAAGACAGAAGTAAACATTTTACATGTGTTAAAAAAAGAAGTATATTTTAACATCTTCAGTAAACATCACATCTTTAACATTACTAATCTTTAAAAAAGTGCTTCCATCAGCACATTTATGCGTCAGACTTAAATATAGCCAAGACTTTGTCTGCTGTAGTATGGTGTTGCATTTTTCGAAGGATACTGATCAAACTCACAGAGCCACCCTTACCCGCCCTCTCTATCCATATCTGCAGCAGCTCTCGAGTCTGATCTTGACACCGGCCGGGGTTATTTCGCTCACAGTCTTCGATGGTTTGTTTTCCGATATTGCTTCGTATTGCTATGTCTTTCATAAGTGTCCATCCAAGCTGCTCAGCAATGTCGGGCATAAGAGGCTCAAGGTCAACTTCTGGAACTGGCATGAAAGGAAAAGAGCAACAAATTTATTGACATTTCAGAGATATTATGAATAAGGCACCCAAAAAAAGTGTGAAGATACGGGGTGAGAATGTTCTAGGTTGACACAAAAAAAGTTCAATCTATCTCACCTGTAAGGTCCTCCATTTCCTGTTCAAGAGAAGAATAATTACTATTCATTTTTCACAATGCATTCATAGAAGTTTGACCAAGCTTTCAAAGCAGCACTGATTAAAAAGAAAAAAAAGCAAGGCATCTACAATAACAATGACAGTTTTAAATAACTGACCTCTTCCTCCTTCACGAAGGGGAAGCTTGGTCAAAATTAAACACAGGTAGAGAGGTTTTTAAAATGTATGTCCATGCATATATTTGAGAGTGAGCATAAAGCTGTTAGATGCAACCAATAAATATGGAAAAGGCTTAGAGATGGAATAGATTCAAGTCGATTCTGGAGAATAACTTACCACAGCAGATCCACTTTGCTGTGGTTGATGATTTCTATTTGGTGTTCCTTAAAAAAATGAAATTTAAAAAATTCAGAAAGAGTTTCTGATAAAATGCTGATATTAAACAAAACCACAAAAGTGTAGCGAAAACCAGATGAGCATCTTGTCACCTCTACTGGTCTCAAATGTAGTTAGAAGGGAGACTAAATACTTACCCCGGTTTCTCCTTTTCAAAATCATTACAGCGAACACAATTAACACAACAATCACCAAAACTCCAAAAACAGCGCCAATAATTGCACCAGCAGTTTTGTCACCTCCTAAAAGAAAACATGAAGAAGAAAAACTGAACATTTTTATCATAGAAATCATTTATATCATTTCTCTATAGAAATGTTGTGGTTGTAAACTAGCAGAAGCGGTAATAATTTAGCCTCTATGAATGTAACAAAACCCTACCGTTATTTTCAACATCGCAGACTGTGTCGCTGGTACCATTGCATGGTTGTTTTACCCTTGCAGAACCGCATCTTAAAGCAAAACAAAATCAAGTATGACTGGCAGACATGTTAATAGCATTTTAACGTTGTTTTGGTTTTAACAACATGCGAAGACAATTGAGAAATAAATAAAGATTTACTCAGGTCCTCGCACAATAAAGGCAAGCAAACTCTAAAAGACAGACACAAGTCCAGTGGTGTCGTCCAGGTTATACGCAGGTATACGGAGTATACCCACTTCTTTTTCAGTCAACATTCAGTATATCTACCTCTAACCCCCTTTTGATGCTGCTTTCACAATTACCAACATCCCCACACATGTACCTACGTCAACCAGCAGCTCAGCTAAGGTTACTGATGCTACACTGGTGCAGCTAGCCATCAGCTGCAGTAACTTTAATCTAAACATAGACATAATAAAGATACATGTATATAGTCAGATCCCAGCAGGTTCACTGTCATGATTGATGGAGTGCAAAGTAACTTAGAAGTGCTTTTCACATCATCAATTAAAAATCCATGTGTTATTTCAAATCGCAATATATATATATCACAAGGTTAGAAAAAAAAATCACAATATTAGCTTTTCTTAATATTGTGCAGCCCTAGTTGCAAAGTGACCTTTTTAAGAGCAATGTGTTCCTCCACCTTTTTCTTTTCATGCCGCTTACTTTCAAAGACATTTTATTCTCCCAACTCTTTTTCAAATGAGTTGCTTCCATCAAATTTAAAATTATGTTTTTTCACTCAATAATAAAATGTCTCCCTTTCAACATTTGATACTTTTCATGTTCTGTTGTGAATAAAATATGGCTTTAAGAAATGTTCATCGATTTAAGTTGTAACATTTATTGTACAAAGCATTCCACCTTTTGGGGAATTAAAATAGAACAAAATTCAAGCACATCAGAACAAAACTGTGTAGCTCTATTAAAAGTAGAATTTAGGTCAAAGATGTTTAATTCTTGATTTTAGAGGGATCAGAACATACGTTTTACACTTGTGGCACAGTCTGCAGTTTCCTGTGTCGCTGTTACAGAAGTAACCTTTCTTGCAGCGACACTTGGCGTCTCTGCCAGGGGTGCACGGTTCTTCCTCTTCTAGATTAGCTGTAAGGATAGCACAGTCACTTAAACGGAGCTGACAGATCTTCAAACGAGGTTTATTCATCCTGAAAACAAACTAGGTCATTTTCAATGCATTCATTTACTCAGTTTTACTCATCTTTTTCTAGCTTTCTTTTTCTACTGAATATTCAAAACGTACAATTTGTATCTTAGCAATCTTTCAGAGACAAAAACATGTTAATGATTAGCAACACCTGTGATTTTCCTAGAAAAAACATCTACTTTGAAAACAAGATACATTTGTAAAAGTTTTAAAAATTGAAGTCACAATAAATTAATAAATAAATAAAGCAAGCAGTGGTGTCCCACTGTATTTTCTTTTACCACTGGGGTGTGCGCAGGATGTGCAGGGCTGACATGTCTCCAGGCTACTGGGATTGTTGTATGTCCCTTTCTCACAAAGCTCACATTTGGTTTCGCTTGTATCAGTGCAGTGCTGTGTGACTCGCTGACCTGCAACGTGGAGACACATGAATCAATAGGAGAAAAAAAGATTTTATCGTTTTCTTTTTTTTTTTTTTTTACAGTGAACATAGTTACATCATAATCATGCCCCCTTTGACATTACCTACGTAGCAAAATGAAACATAAATATCAGAGGGATGAAAAATCTGATATTAAAGCAAGAAAAAGTACAACAACAACACATATAATCAAAACAACTAAGCACACGCACACACTAACAAAAACAAAAAAAACAAAAAAAACAAAAAAAAAAGAAACCTGAGAGGATTGTTTTGATATTTATATACAGTAAAAAAAAAAGAAAAAAAAAAAAAAAAAAAGACCCTGGATAACTTTACATGTGAACCTTATCAGCAGCACATACCAACTTAATTTACATGGTAGATGTTCCGGTCTCTTCAAGTAAAACTAAAAAAGGCTTCCACACCTTCTGATAGTAGTTTTGTTTTTGTCGTCTTATTTTATCATTGTGAGGGGATTATTTTTGTGCTGATCCATCCAAGCAACATTTTTAAAAAAAAAGAACAGAACAAATCAAAACACCTAATCGAGGAAAGTTAGAAATTAAGATGTAAGAATCTTGTCTTCATGAATATCTAAACTGAAGTCAGACCACAGACTTTGTCAAGGTATTTTAAACTTGCCGAATATACAAATAACAGACTTTTAGTTCACATAAATCTGCTTTTCTTCATAGGTAGAAATAGAAAAGGTGGCAGATGTGCCAGAAGTTACACTATTTATGTGAATTTTGCATAGTATAAATGTCAAATAATAAAAAAGGTAGCACACTATAACATAGATAAATAATTTACTTTTAACTCCATTAAAAGCCAACAAGTACTGTTTTATATATCATGCAAATCTGTACCATGGAGCTTTACTGTTTTACCAAAGCTGTAACAAATAGATGAAGTTAAAATGGATGGCAGTTGTTAACAATGTCTCTAAGAATTTTCCAAAAAGAAACACACACACACACACACACACAAACACACAGACAAAAAAAGGTGGACTTAACTCTAATCTAAAAAGCTCCCAAATATATCATAGATCACTCTTCTATTCGACCAGCAAAAGCAGCATGGGATATGTTGTTTATACCAGCAATATGTTGTGTTTTAATGGTGGTCCACCAGCATCATGAGTCATGCTTGTTTACCAGCTTAGCTAGGTTCACTAACTTGCTAATCCAGTAAACAAAAACAAAAATAAACCCCACTTACCTGCTGGACACTGACAACAGGTTATTCTCTCATATAGATAATCACCATCTTCACATGTCTGTCTTTTGTAACGACTTGTTCCTTTAAGCGAAACCCAGAGAGAGTCCTCTGGTTTGGATGAATCCAAAGAAGAGGCCCTGAAAAAGGAAGTCAAAAAACGAAAGTGAAAGTAAGTCTATCGACACGAAAAAGCCTAAAATATGAATATTATTTATCGTAGGCTATCGATGGCTGCTTTATTTGCGGCTACATTTAATGTCAAATCTATTTCTCTGGTTTGGAAGCGACGTTTTACACAAAGATTTGCTTCCTCGCAACTCTAACAACCATACACCTGGACCTTTTACAGACTAACCCAAACCCAAGCTGATAACACTTTTCTATCACTTATTTCTAATTATAAACGCGTTTAAGCGGTACGTGTGTGAATCTCAAGCCAAAAAGACAGGAAATTAAAGCAGCACTGTCGAAGTTAAGGTAGATAGACCCCACCCAACACCTCCAGTCGCCTCATCACATCGCAGACGTGAAGAGAAAGTAGTTTACATCGTAACTTTACTTACAGTGTTTCGTTGTTGACGGTAATTAAAACACTGACGACACAACAGAAAGACAATCTCATTAAACTGGCCGCCATCGCGTCCTGTCCTTCCAAGCAAAGTTTTCAAACAAGAGACACTCGCTGGTTTCCAGTAACTGTGTAGTCTGGAAAAACCCAAAATAACCAAACGAAGGGTTTCCACCTCCCAGGTAGCTGATGTCGATAAGTAGCGTTGTAGTGTTGTGGGAGAGGCTAAACTAATAAACATGACACCTTAAAAAGAAATGAGTTTAGAACGTAAAAACCTCATGTCATTTTTTTTAATATATTATTTTAGTTTTTGTGAAATTTAGTTTGGTTTTTAATTGTAGTCAAACATTAACTTTTTATTTTTTGTTTTTGTTCACAGTCTTAATTACGAGACATAAATATCTGACTGTAAGCCAGTATGCCATTTTGTCTCCTCCAGTGGATTTGAATGGGTTACTACAATTAAGGCTCCTGCATTACGATAAAGAGTTTTATTCAAAGATTTAAAGAATATAGCTATGACTAAAGTGTCACCCTAACTGCATGAAAAAAATATTGTGGCACTCAGTCCACTTTGAGTGTGGTTTATGTTGTTTGTTGCTTCATAAAGCAATAAAATATTAATAAATACAATATAACTACAATTGTAGTTTTAGGCGACTAGATACTGAACACTCATATCTGTAACTCCTGATTAGCTTTCTCCCACAGCCATCAAAGCCCATCAGTCCAAAACTTGAACATTGTCTGCACTTTGTCTTTCTAAGGCCGCTTGTGCAAAACCACAAGAGTTCAGACCTCCCAACAGTGTAATTATAACAACAATTACAAGGGCATTTATACATGTAAAGATGTGGTTTTAAGGAGTGGCGTACTATAGCAAGTCAGACAACTGAGAAAACTAATATTACATTATTTACATAATAGCCTACTGCCACCACTACATCATAAAGAAGAGAACAAATCAGAGGCATTATCAAGCACTGTCAAGAACACAGAAAAACATCATAATACACAGGCATAGAAAAGTGTCAGCAATCCTCAGGGTAGAAATGCCTGTAACTTTTTATTTTGGAGGGCCCAGAATTCCTAGGAACTGCCCTGCCTTTCAATGGGAAAGGTTAGAATGGCTTTGCATCCCCCACCCACAGCAGGAACGCCCAGAATCAGCAAGGAAGGCCAGTGACATCCTTTCAAACTTTGATTAAATGTTTGATTTCCAACTTTATGTGGTAGAAAGGCTTTTCTGAAAATCAAATGATTTCGTACCAAGTGACAAGATATTATGCGGTATCTCTTTCTCCAAAATACAAGAGGTAGCTTACTATAGAGCACCCTCACCCCCGCAGATGCATTCAGCTTTTGAACAATAATGACTGTAATGTTTATATTAAACTAATTAAAACCCACAATTAATATGTGTTAATAAAATAGCCATAAACTACCCTAAGCCAACATTCCCAGATGGTAGGTTGACTTTAAAGGTCTGTTTTTTGTGCCCAAAATTGACAAGTCTTCAAGCATAAGCAGAATTTATTAAATCAGTCAGAACTGGTAGCCTGTTTGATAAGCTGTAGTTGTCCTTTTCAGGTATCCTCAAATATAACTGCAAAATGAATAATTTACACAAGTACTCATATTTATGTATTTCCCTTCCCGTTTTAATTTACTTTTCATACAAATATTCGGATAGGAAGACCCTGAAGTGAATAGTCTGTAGATGTTGTTTGCCACTAGATGGTGATATTGCTCCTTTTTCTTTAGTGATGCCTGCTGGAAAGATGGCCATGAAGTCATATTACAGGTTAAATTAAATAATAAAATACTAAATGAACTTTTTAAAAATAACTTTAAAATGCACTAGCAGGGGATCATAATAGATCAAATGTGTAATAAATTAACTGTCACCTCCATGTGAAAATTAGAAAAGCTTTTCTTGACAATATTCTGCTGAGGTCAAGGCATCCATATGTCTTTGGGTTCCATAAATGGGAAGCTGAAGTTGAAAACATGCATTCTTCTTTTTTTGCCATCTGGGCATGACCAGTTACTGACTCACATTGGTTGTTTTTCTGTGAGCGGGAAATCGGCCACAGAAAGTTGAGTGACAGGCAAGCAAAGCACCACAGAGCTGGACAAAGGTAAAACTTAATGTTGTTGTAAGAATCAATACTAAGTTCAGCTGAGTCTCCGATCCTTTAGACTTATTTAAGACTGAACTGATGAAGATCTTGCTGAATGAAATTTCTACAGCAGAAAATGCATTCTTAGTGCTTCTAGGAAGTTCTCACTTCTTTCCTATGTCCAAAATAAAGTTTAATCTGTTTGATTTCTGCCCCGTGGAGTTAGATACAAATTTATCTTTAAACAAATGCAGGTAGGAACGGAGTTTTTGGTGCGGAAAAAAAATTAATAATTTCTAAGAATAAAAACTAAAAAATTGAAGAACTTCTGTGGGATTTGGTTGTTTTTGCCTGTATTCTATCAAATATCAGCCTTTTGCAGTCCCACTGAGTCCTAAAGTTGGATCCGCACCACTCTGCTGAATGTGCATGCAGCCCAGTTATCGAGCAAAATTAACTCAAGCGGTGAAGGATAATTCCTTATTCCTTTTTTATATAACACTGACAGCCTTGTTGGTTGGATGGAGGTTTTAGGCTGATGAAATAAGCAGTTTGGGAATGTGATTAATGAAGCCATTTCATGTTACTTTTACATTAGTAGTTACATTGATAGTTTAATTGTGGCACATACTATTATTTTAGCTGATGTCATCAAAAGGTCTTTTTATTTTTTTAATATTCTACCCAAAAACGAAAAAACATTTGATTAGGATGTACTTTTTGTTTATTGCTAATTTGACCATCTTAGTGGTCATTTCACTTGCTGAACCTCTACATGTCAAAATGCGAATGCAAGGAAGTCGCAAGCAAATGCAGCATTCTCATAGAGTTGCTAAAAGAACAATGTTTCAGGCAATATTTTTTTAAATATTCTCTTAGTTTTAAAAGATAATATGTGATGCACTGTCAAGTCGTCCTACATAAATATGACCAAAAACAAATGGGGCAAATAGTAATTGTAGAAAAAGAGTCTTCAAGACTCAATTTGGATGCAAAAGTTTGCAAAGGTTACAACAGCATCGCTAAAAAGTTTGAAAAATGCATAATGTTGGGAGTAAGATGCCAAAGTACCTTGTCCAATCCTTGAAATGTGGCGATGGTTGGATCATATTTTGGGCCTGATTTTCTGTACCTTGGCTGGGATGAATTGCTGTCAGTGATAGGAAAAAATAATCAGAAATTTTTCATTGAATTCCAAAACAAAATGCCAGGAAATTTGCTAAAACATCAAGCAAAGAAGGCAATGCAGGCAGACAACAACCCTTAACATATAAATAGCTTTTTTTTTTTTTTTTTTTTTTTTTTTTTTTTTTAAATGAATAAATAAATGTAATAGTTTGGCCAAATGCAAAATGACATATGTAACTGTAGCAGGCCACTGTGGAGGCATTACTATATTACAGTCTGCTGTATTGCTACAAAGTCAAATAGCTGCAAAGCTACCACCAGAGAGCTTCAGCTCATAGATTTCTTCTCTGTGGAGAAGCATAATCATCTACGGCCAATGTGTTCGCCTCCCATCTCCCCCAGGTCATATGCAGAGTAAGGAAGGGTAATAGCTCCACTGAGATGGAGGGATAGGGGAAAGGAACAAATGATTGAAAAAGATAATGTTTTTGTTGTGTGATGGAAATTATTTCCACTACAGTTGTTCAGAGGAAGCTGCTGGAAGGGGCCTTGTTGCAAAGCATCCCCAGAGACACAGACAAAGAATGAGGAGATGGTTCAGAGGAGGTGGTAGATAACAGATCCTCTCTCCGAGTAAAAGACAGAGAGGAGACTCCTGCAGTTTTCTGTGTGCTTCTGTTCATTACTCCTGCGTGTTTAATAGACTTAGTTAACTGCAGCTTCAATGCCATCAGTCTTTTTATGGAAATTAGGTCAGAGCAGTGTTACCTTAAAAATGACATGTAAAGCAACAGGTTTTTCCTGAAATTGCACTACGCACACATTGGTGTTACATTTTGTTCTACCCGCGGTAACTTCCCATATGCATTAGCTAATCTTGAATTTCATACATGTGGTGGAAGAATACTTCCTATTTAATTTTGTACTGGCTTGAGGTTGAACTTCTTTAAATGAAGAAGCAGCGCTTCTTGCACAGTCAGAGTAGTTGGCCTGCCTGTTTAATTATAATTAAACTAATGCACTTTTTTCACTTCATTCAACTTTGCACTACTCTTTGTCCAGATTTTAGGATTTCAACATAACTCCTCATAGTTTTCTGTCTTCGCGCCAAATGATTTTAAAATTTCCTGTCTCAGGCATTTTGCAACTTTAATGTTTAATTCGCCTGTTCAGATACCAAAATTACACAGAGGTATCTTTATTTATGGTATCCAGAAAAGCTAGATAAGTAGTACGATAAAAATACATAAGACAGTAACTTTTTGTGTACCTTTTAGATTGTCCTATAGACATTACTGGAACTGGAATGACAAACTTGATGCCTCTTTTCACTCAGAACAGGAAGAGGGTAATACTGTGCTTCAACATCAGGAAATAACCTTGCTGCCAATGACGCAGGTCTCATGGGAAAGCTCAGTAGGTTCTATAGATCTAAAGCATTCTGTACAGTCTATAAGTGCACGAGCAGCAGGGCTGTGCAGCATGTTGCAACTCTCACACGCACTCAGTTGCACTTTTTTTTTTCTTTTTGCTGTTCTCTACCATGCAAAAAAAAATTGAATGTGTTCTTCTCCAAATCATCAAACACAATTACAGTATCTCCCTGTCTTTCTCTGTCTTTCTCTGTCTCTCTCTCTCTCTCTCAGCACCAGCTTACAAACATGCACACACACTAGATGAAAAGACATAAATCTGTAAAGCTGCCACTTGATGATAAGTCTTTGCAGAGAGATTTCCCCCAGCAACACGTCCAGTGGTCTGCCTAATTAGAGTCGAGAGGCTCTGTGGGCAGAGGAGTCTGGGTCTGCACATGGAAGGGGGATTTGGCCAGAAGCACTCATGCATTTTGCTGTCTGGTGGGAGGACAATGGTGAGGAGTCTAGATTGGATGTCTTGTTTCCAGAAGAAAAACAGGAATAATGCTGGTTGAAAACCCCTTAGAGATGGATTAATTGGGACTGCTGGTATTGGGAAAAAATCCGGTTAGGGGCTCAATCAAAACAGGACAGCAGCAAGCAAAGACTGAGCCTGAAGTTAAGGCCAAACCAATCCAAACAGCATGTCCTCTTTGCCTTCAGGCGAATTGACCTTTATTTTTTTTTTTTTTAAATGAACCATTTATCTTTTGTCTAAACTATAATATGAAGGGATGTTCTTTTATTTCCTTCTCTGTGGTCTTTACTTTGTCATGTGGATTTACTTTAAGCCAGCTGCCAACCAGTAGTACCTGGTGTCTCCTGCTCCTGCACAGAAGTATGCAGACTTAGAATACTGCATGAACTGTGGCATCTTAACACTGCGTGGTACAACTAGGTGTATGATACTGGAAAAGAAACCCACCCCCCCCAAAAAAAAAAAAAAACTTAAACTAAACCAGCTAATAAAACAATGTTCTGAAATTTACAACACATCAGTGAAACTTATCAATATTCTGAGAACATTGTGATATATTACACAAAACTTTTCTTATCTTCACCCACACAGAAAATACTCATAAATGTGTAATGAAACAGGCACACACACACACACACAACCCACAATACATGAACAAAGCTGTCACCTCTCACCCACCAGCCTGGAAAATATTAACCTTTTCAACTCATGTCACTTTTCCATCTAACTTCATGCACCACGCTCACATGCCTGCAGACACATGCCACACTGCGCTTTATGAGCTGGTGGGAGTGCACACAGACTCATGCATGCAAGCACACAAGAGACACACAAGCAGCTGCAGTTATCTCAGAGGAACTTCAGAGAATTCAGGGAGTGGAGAGTCATTTTGTTAAAGAGGACCAAACTGCAGGAAATGAGAATCATTGACCCTCCCTTGTGACCAAATTCACAATCTGTGCCTGAAATCAGTTGGAGCAGGGAACAAAAAAACAGATAAAGTTAGCTGGAGAAGGAAATGTTTGAGCATCTTCTATAAATAGAAGACCCGCGTTAGAAATTATACTAAAAGGCGTGCAGTCATTTATTATTCAGCTCATATGAGCAATATGAGCTGAATGATCACATAGAATGAGTAAGAGAAGCTTGACAGACCTGGTTTGAATATAGATTCATGTTCTGACAATGGCAGATTTAAATCCAAAGGCAGGCTACAGTTTAAGATCATGAAAGCATGCACAGTATTTAAGGTAAGTAATGCCATATTCATACAGGACAGGTTTTGTTTTAGGATGAGATCAGATACTGCAGAAACAAAGAAATGAAGAAGAGGCTTTAAAGCTAATCATGTATATCTGCCAAAAAATGTTTCTGTCTTATAAAGAATCTATCTGTATAACTCTCTTAGGTTGGCACCAATAAGCAATCTGCTCTGTGCACGGACTACAATCAAACAAAGGGGATTCAAAATTGCCTCATGCTACTTTGTGAACCTTTCATTAAAGATTTTATCACAACCAACTGACTATGGGAGGCTGTATTCAAGCATGAGACATTAACAAAAACAAACACTATATGTTGAGCACGCAGGGAAGAAGTTTTTTTTTTTTTTTTTGCATTGAAGAGATGCATGGGGCCTCATTCATAATTCAGCAGCATCTCAGCGATATGAGAGAGGAGGACGCATCTGTCTGCATTACGCCAGCGTTGCCTCTGCCTTGCATCACCCTCCCAGGAGGTTCATTTTTGAGAGTTTAATACGCTCCCCTATCAGTTGCACTCTGGCTGTAGTCTAATTTCAGCCTCAGATAAGAGCCTTTATTTGTCACCCAGCTCCTTTGGCCTGTCACGTAGCCTAGAAGTGCCTCCTCAGTCTGACATATTTTAAGGACTGCTGGCAGGATGAGCTGCATTTTTTCTACATGTTACTTGTGACTGTGAAGTGTGCACTACCACAAGTAAGAACATTATAAACCCTCAATACTAAGTCAAAACCCATCCCCCACACACATATAGCTGTCTCTCCACACAAAGAGAGGCACATGTGCCTTATTACACACAGACACACACACAGCTGGCTGCTGGTCTGTCTGACCTAGTTTATTTCTGTAGGCTGCACTAATGGAAGGATCGAGCTTGGTGTATTATCTGACTGTATCTGATTTGCATTTCTGCCCTGTCACTGACAGATGGCACCAGAGGTCGAGAGCAGAGCTTTTTGGAGGTTTTTCTCACATGCAACACATATCGCACGTACACACAAAATAATCACATGAAGCAAACATTTGTCATCTAAAAATTTAAATGTTCAAGAAAGCCAATCTACAACAAGTTAAACTGACTTCATGTGGATAATAGAAATTATTGTCATATGTAATGGCATGGTGTGTGTATACTCTTGCAAACATGCACACAATTTTAAGTTGTACATATAGAACACGTGCATGCTTTCAGAAGGGTGGAGAGCCTGGTGTTCTGAAATGTAGTGCTCGGTTTACACCCTCCGCTCTTGCACTATTCATGCTTTGTAGGAAGGAAGTGATGAATCACGCTCACTTATTTGTGGTAGTGGTGAGTGCTCAAGTACAGATAGGGCCTCTCCTCTTTCCCTGTGGCACATACATGCACTCTCTCTTCAACAGAGAGAAATCACAGAGGAAGTGAACAGACATGAAACCTCAGAGATTTGTCATTTTATGCATGATGGAAGCCGTTATCATGGTTGAAATCATCTGGAAAGGTGATATCAGGTTTATTAGCATCCAGGAATACCTCGGCCTTGGTGCCAGATGTCACCTGTGTCGTTTGTTTCTTTAAATCTGAACAAGTCTGACTTTGTATGTTGCAGGTTAAAAGCATTTGCTTCAGTGCATGGCCTCTTGTCCTGGTTTGTCTGACCTGGAATAGACAGTGCCATTTGCTAGAGTTTATATGTAAATGTGCTCTAGATGTACATGACTGCATTGACATTTATTTGGTGGTTTTTTTTTTAACATTTTGACCACAGGAGCTGATTATAGAGTATCACGTCATGTGTTTCCCACTTTGAAACAATTTGCACTCCAACACAGGTGGTGTTGTGTGCATACACAGTATAATGTATTTTTGCACACATAAACATAGAAGCCATTGGCCTTTATTTGTAGACAGGAAATATCAGGGTGTGCTCTTTCTTTCTTTCTCTTTTTCACACACACACACACACACACACACACACACACACACACACAAACACACACTCACAAGCACATGCGTACACAGAGAAAGAGAAATGCAACTGTTTTTTGTAAGGGTGTGGGGATATTTTCCATGTGGTTTGAATGGTTTAGCCTTGCAATTGTATAAAACACGCACAAAAAAAATATGAAAAATTAAAAAATTTAGAAAAAACTGGTGGGGGGGGGGGGTAACAACTTTTCCATGTGCACTGGTTCTCACAGGTAGAAAACACAAACTGAGATATAATCATTTTGTTCTCCAAGTTGCAAACCAAAGCTGCCATTCAAACAGAATGCCACTTTGTGTTTAAAATGTTCATGCATTTCCCGTTGCTTTAATCATTTTCTTATGACACGGTCATATCCTCTAACTCATCCCACAGGTCTCTTGAGTATTGTGGCAAAGCACACTCAACTTTCCTCCACTTTTCCCCAGTTTCCCACTTTCTTCCTTAGTCCACTTTTCTTCCACGGCACATTTGTCTCTCTTTACTGAAGGTTGAAATATAATAATATTGCACTGACAATAATTTAATGTCAGTGCAATATTATTTAAACATATTTCACAATAAAAACGAGAAGGTTTTTCAAAAAGAAAATTATTGTAAATTACACATAGCACTTTGATGCTTTGAGGTGAAATACTTGCAGCGCATGTCAGACTGGGGTAGAACCATGTTCTTAAAGCCAACAATGTGGCCTCCTACTGTTTTTATAAGCGATTTGGAAGACTAGTCATTGCCTCGCAAGGAGGTAAATGTGTGGCTGGTGCTTTATTTTAAAACAATCTAACCAAAATCTGTGTGTGCTACTACCTAATAGCCCCTCTAAAGTTCATGTGCTTTTTATTTGGCTGTAGCTCTTTTGCACTATAGCAGTGTCATCCTCACTTTAGGTGCTGTATGTGACAGAGAGTCATTTTTACGTCCAAAACCTTTTAGCTACGCAACAGTTTGGGCCTTTTCTGTCTGACTTAATAACCTAAATTGGGTGCAAGTGGAACTGGCATAAGCCTGTGTGTTGACTGTTATTGTCTGTGGCTGTGAACATGTGCTGTGTGTGTGTTTGGATGTTGTGAGTACAGCCAACGTTCATGTGGATAATATGTGTGTGCTTGTTGTGTGTTCTTATTTGATGGCTGCTATCAATGTTTGTTTGGGGTTAAAAGCCCCTGTCGCTGTGGGTGTTAGAGGGGGGTCATCTAAACCGGATCTGCAGTAGAATCGCTTGAGAGGCAGAAGCATAATCTGTAGCTGGCTTTGTGTTCCCAGATTAAAGTGATGTTTTGAACCTTTCTCACAGCCACAATATGCCTTTGCCTCCATCCCTGCTACTCAATATATGTGTGACAGCAGATCCACACGGCCGGGTTCAAGCAAAGGACACCTTCCTCGCTATTTAAGAAACGGGGAGCTTTAGCATATTATCTGAGATAACGCATGCATGTTCTATTCATCTATTAATTTGCCATCAGTGTGGTGCAGCTATGGCGTATCTTCTCCACTGTTTGAGGGGAAACAGCTGCTAATCCTAATCCCCCGTCTCCCCCCACGGGATTCTGTCAAATCACAGGCCCTTTAAAAAGCTCTGGCTGGCTGGTTTCAGGGCTGGTTGAGTAGCTTGCTGACTGGCAGGCTTTAAATGAGAGGATGGACCACGCTTAGCCATGACTGACATCCAGGCCTTCGGGAAAGTATGTCAGTTGTTTGTACAAGTATGCACATACGCATACAAGAAATTTCCACTGCTTTACTAGAGGCGTCGTCCAGCATGGTGAAAATAGCTTTACTCATAAACATTTGCAGATGAGTAGTTTACAGGTATGTCAGCCTGTTTAAATAAATGAATAACATGCTGAAAAACAGATTAGAAAAAGGAATCTTGCGGAAAATCGCTGGATAAGACGTTCTAGAGAAAAGAAAAAAACCCACACCCTCAGAGACTACGTGAAACGTGCAAATTATTAGGAAAAAAATATCTCAAGCTAAACCATTTTTACCCCATCTGGAGATTTATGAGAATGGTTTAAGATTCTGGGAAATATTTGCTTGTTAACCTAACTTAGAATATACAGAAAGATAAAGGTGTCCATTCAGTAGGAAACTTACAGAAATAGCCATTTTTACATGTTTCTCTTTAACTGATGAGAAGTTAATTTTTCATTTTGAGAAGTATTAAATGATTATATCTTTTTGTTAAAGTGTTAGAATAAATTGCATTCTGACTGCAGTAACTTTTCAGTTTTTCTTCTCCCCCCTTCATTTCCTTAGCATGTACCATTATAATATCTTTTTTCTTGCTCTGAACTTTTGTTTTATTTTCCGATTTTCCTTCCAAGTCATCTGCAATCTCAACTAAAGCTGTTCCAAAGGGGAAGCTGCTTAGTTTTGTCAACACACATTCAGACTTATTCGTTTTTGTTTTACTGAAAATAGTAGTTTCACACCATTAGCGGGATAGAGAATGAATGAGGACATGCAAACAAAGTAGGGAATAATAAAAGTCAAATTTTCTGACATACACAAAATAAGGATAAGTGAACTTAACACAACCATGTAGAAGTGTGCTAAATGACTGATTTGTGTGACTGAAACTGAAATGCATGTCAACCATTTCACTGTAGCTTCACTATTACAGTACCTGTTCGCTGCAACTCAATTTTGCTGCCACTCAGGTATCAGCAAAGTGATCTGACTAATCTTACTTTAACATACAAACAATTGGACATGTGAAGCTATTACTTAGACCAACAGTCCCTGGAAAAAAAAATCCCCATGGCACAAACTTTTGTTTAAAAAATGTCTTATATAGAGCTTCTCCTTTAAGTGTGTCCTTCTGAAAAACACTCGGTTTTGAAGTTGATCCTGATATGTGTATACTTGCATGTAAACTAAACAGAGAAAATTGTTAGAGAAATTCTGTAGTTCCTCTTTTTTACTTCAGGTCAGAGTAAACTGAAGGCCGCGTTGTGAGACCAACATTTCTTCACACTCAAAAATTAAGAGTTTGGAAAAAAGACTTGACACATCCCTTCTCCTGCAAATGAAAAATGCATCTCATAAGCAATCAAATCTAAATTACCCACTTCAGTACACTCAGGGGTTTTGTTGCTGCAGTTTTAATTGCTTTGGTGTCTAATGGTAGCTCCTGTTAAAAAACAGCACAAACAAAAAAAAAACCATTCAATGGATATTGTGCTATTAGTGTCATTACTGGTTGATTTTGCTGTTATGACTTGAGGTTAAGAGTTTATAACTCTGTAATTGGAAGTTCACCACATCATTTTGATTTAATATCCTCCTGCTAACTTCTAACTGTATCTCACCAGTGAACTTTGTTTAGATGCAACTGAAAGCTCAGGAGAAACACAAGTTGGTTTTAAAGCTAAGAGTTCATCAAATTAATTATTTTTCACATCAAGACAAAATTCTGTGAATGAGAAGTGCAGCCCCCACACCAAGGATACTAACTTTCTATGGTCTTAAGTGATAAAACATTATGATTAATTCTTCCTTTGGCCATGCTCAAATTACAGAATTTGGACCCGTCTGTGTAACTATGATGCCATACAATCAGTGTTTATTTAATCTGGGAAATATTACAATTTCCCAATTGCTTCAGATAGATTTATTAACTATGTGTGACAGTCACAACCTTTAAATACATCATACCAGCAGAGTCACCAGTTTGGTGGAAAACAAAAATCTCCTGTAATGGTAAAGTACTATTTTCTAATGAGAAAATCATCATCTGTGGCTTTGAAACCACTGTCAGACTCTTGAAGTTTTATTGGGCCATCGTCTCCATCATCATCACCAAGTGTCTTTGTACAACCGCACATCATGTAAACAAATTAGAAAATACAGCTAGGTTTGCACACTGGACACTTGTCACCAGAATGTAATTTGTGCGCTTTTTAAAGAACTGTACCCATCACCACTTATATTAACAATCTTAACAACAAAAGTTTGTGGATACCAGCATCAAAAAGACTGACAAACTACCAATAATGTTCCATGATTAGGAGGAAGTGCAATTTCCTCAAAAAGAAACTGTTCGGTGTTCGCGCAGAAATATATTTTCTATGTGCGATGGAGGATTATCACATGGTATCAAAATATGAACTGGGTGTCGGTGCATGCATATGTGTGCGTGTGTGCGTGTGTGTGTGTGTGTGTGTGTGTGTGTGTGTGTGTGTGTGTGTGTGTGTGTGTGTGTGTGTGTGTGTGTGCATGAGTGCATCTGAAAGAGAGCAAGATTATGATCAGGAATGTGTTTCAGGAAAAATGTCATGTTAAAACTACCTCTGGTAGTTTCCACAAACAGTGTTGTAGCATTTATTTGCAAACATCCTATAATCAGTTTTCAGACAACCAATTATGGCCCATTCAAATGACATCAAGACACCATAGAGGGTATCTTTAATTCATTCATTAATTTTTGTTACCACTTAGTCCAATAAAGGGTTGTGGGGAAGCTGGAACCTATCCCAGGAATCACTGGGCGAGAGGCAGGGTACACCCTGGATAAGCTGCCAGTACATCACAGTTGAGGGTATCTACTATCCTATTTATTTTTTTATTTACATATATATATATATATATATATATATATATATATATATATATATATATATATATATATATATATATATATATGTTTTGTTTTTTGTTTTGTTTTTTACAAGTAAATGTTTATTTAGATTTTCTGATTCCTCTCTTCATTCTTGTCACAATATGGTGACTTGTGGCTCAAGTAATCGGTTGAGTGTTAATAAATTAGCCTATAAATAAATGTAAAAACAGTAAATATTGAGTCAGTCTACTCTCAAGACATAGTCTATTAGATTTTTCTGACAAATGTCGCACTTTTTGACGACCTTGAAGCAGTTTCCCTTCTCTGGAACTCTGAAAGTCTGAAGTAACTTTCATTTTCCAGTACAAACACTAATATCTGTCTTGTCCATCAGCTGTTCTTGCATGCTCATTTCAGATAATGACTCCCACTGGGGGGAGAGACACCGAGGCTGAGCAAAGAGTATCAGCACACACGCTTGCATCTTCTTCCCCTGTTCCTGGTATATAAGGATGAGATGAGGATGAGGAGCACGCGGGTAACTATCAGTTATCAGCATGAGGATTAGCGACTGTCATCAGCAGCCATATGCCTCATATTACCCTCCTGGTGACTCTAGATGGAGTGAAGGAAGGGAGTGGAGAAGAGGAGGCTCGAGGGAAGGATTATGCCAGCTCTAAGATTTCAGGGTAAAAAGTCAGGTAGAGAACAGAGGCTGTCAAAGTGAAGTCTGTTAAATGCACAGAGTGTGGCATATGAACCTAGATTTTCACGTAGCCACAACTTCACTCAGGAATACATAAAATCCCTGAAGCTCTTGTCACAGGAGTACTTGTTACTGCTGGGTTCCTCAGCAAAGCACAATGCAAATTCCTGCTGAAGAAATGTGAGTGTGTTCATGTTTGCTGTGCTGCTGTTTGGCCTTATAGAAAAGCTGATATGCCTCTTTCTGACTGTGCAAGTTGAACTTTATTCACTATAGTGGACAAACACATGCATGCTCTTCATTGATCAAACAAAAAGGCTTTGTACTTGTGTGAGTGTGTTGAGGAAGGGGAGGGGTCCGTTGTGACAGCAATACAGTAAGTGTTTCCATGTGCTTTTTGTGCTCATGAAGACGTGAATAAACACATGCACAGACTGACAAAACATGTTGGCACATCCATGTCAACAAAAACTCTCCATCACATACAAAAACAGAGCCGGTATGACTCATTAGGTGACTCAAGTCTTGACAGTAAAAGTAACATCTGATAACATTTACCGTACATTCATCAAGAGTTGATCCAAGTCATGACGAGAATTGCTTTGATGGATTTTTATCAATTGCGCACTGTTGCCTCAACACAAACTCCATACTGCTGCATGTAAATACATAGCTTTTTGTTTCCTTACACCTCTCTTCTTCTTCTTCTTCTTCTTCTTCTTCTTCTTCTTCTTCTTCTTCTTCTTCCCAATTCCACTTCCTCATTCACCATAGTTCCTCTTTGCAATGGCCAAGATATTTTGGTGCATTCACACAAAAAGAGAAACTATGCAGAGGATTTGCTGAGAGTAGTTCACAATAAAAAGAAATGAGCACTTCAATATTTCAAATACATTTTAACATAGTTTTTTTTTTTTTTACGTTAATACTTATTAGAGGTTTGTTTTTCACCAGTGTGTACTGAAGATTGTTGCCTAAACTCATTAAAATGAAGTATTATGTCCAGGCTGATGAAAGCAATTATTTTTCTTTTATCTCCATCAAATCAATTTAAATGCGAATCCATCTAAAATGTACAGCCCCATTTACAAAAATGCTGAGATTATCTGCAAAATGTAAATAAAAACTAAATTCAAATCCCATAAAACCATATTTTATTTACAATGGAACATATTAAAATAGAGCAATTGCTTAAAAAATATGGATTTTACTATTTCGTTAAAAAAAAAAACGAGCTGATCTTGAATTTAATGGCAGTAACACATCTTAAAACAATTTGGGAAACTTTCTGTAAATATCTGAGAGACCAGCTACTGGACTGATGAAAGAGGAACGTTGCCTTTTTCTTGTCTGATATAAAATTGTAGCTGCTAAACATTCCTGGGTCTTTGTTGCATTTTATGTTTTTTTTAAGTGCCAAATGTTTTTCCTCAATGTAAAGTTGGTACTGCAGGCAGGCCAGCACTGGTGCAGCCATGTTGTTATAATAGATCCAGTTTCTGAAAGGTAAGGCTTTTAAGATAGGCTTGAAGCTACTACTTTTCAGCATTGATGGTGCCTTTCCAGATGTGCAAATTACCAGTTCCCCAGGCACTAATGTATTCCCATACCATCAGAGCATGTTATTACATGGTGGTGTATATTCTTATAGTTATAAGAATATACACCATATCCTCCATTATTTATGTAGCAATGGGGACGTCACCTGATGCACTGAGAAGTACCTTGCTCCATTTCTCTAATGTATTAATGTATAAATATATGCCAGTATTGCCATCTCTAACTTATTTCTCCTTTTTTACGCAGGTCTTCCTGAATAAGTGCAGTTGTACATGTTGATCTGTCTTTCCTGTCGTCTCCACCCCAACCAGTCGAGGCAGATGGCTGCCCTCCCTGCTGAAGGTTTTCTTCCTGTTAAAAGGGAGTTTTTTCCTTCCCACTGTCGCCTTGTGCATGCTCAGGATGGGGGATTGAATCAAAGTCATGATTCGATGCAATCAGTTGGTCTCTATTATAGGCTATGTATGAATTGGCTTGAAATGATGTGTATGTAAAGTTCCCTGTGACAACATTGTTGTGAAGTGGTGCTATACAAATAAAACTGAACTGAATTGAAGGGTCAAAATCTTCACAACTTGATATGGAGAAAACATTTATATTAAAATGATTCATACCTACTATGTAGACAATTTTTTGCAGGTTGCCGAAACAGCTGAGACTCTGCTTTTCTAAGGTGCTCTTTTTATACCCAACATGTTGCCAGATAACGAAATTAATTTATCTTCAGAATTCCTTTGTTCTACCACTTGCTTTTACAGCCTTTTCTTTCCAAAGTTTCCTGCAAACTGTTGTCATTACTTTAAAGATAAAGGCTAATACTTTTCATAAAATAGTCAAATATGTCAGTTTTTATGCTCTAATGCTTATAAAATATTGATTTTCAGAAATCATTACATTCTGTCTGCATTTTACACAGCATCCTAACTGTTTAGGATTTACCGTTACAGAGGACTGACGTTGGCCCTAAAAGAAGGACAACAAAAAGAGAAGTGGATCAACATGCATGATAATGAGAGCAAAATGCGTCGTAATCTGATCAACTTCGGTCACAAGCAAAATACTTCCATATTAGCATTGTTACGCTGGCAAGATTGATTGAGTGTTCCCTCACTGGTGGCCACAGCAGACCACCATGAAGAGGCGAGAAACAGCATGTAAAACAACCATATGTGTGAGCAGGAGTGTGGGCACAGAGAAATGATATGCTTGTGGTCCAGCCTAACTTTGTTCCTGCGGTAGTATATACTGAATGCACTGGTCGACACGTGTGGGTGTGAGCACTTTTTCCACAGGCTGTAGCTGCTGCTGAGTCTTCGGTAACTTACAGTGCCTGTGTGAGAGTATGTGTGTGTTTCTGCGTGTGTATTTAAGCTTTTGTTTAATTTCTACTTCCTGTTTTATTCTTGGCCTAATCCAAACGCAACACAGCTGTGCAGTCAGCCAGAGAAAGAGGGCTTGGGGGATGGGTTGCCAGGTCCTGATGAGTGCAGCCTTACTACACAACTGCTCCCAACAGATGGGAGGGAAATGGGGTTACCAGCTTTGGCTTATCTTCTCTTTGTAGGCCAGACTGACCCCCCACACACTCCCCAGCACCTCGTTTAGGAATAATACTGTACTTAAATCTCTGTATTTTGGTATTTAGAGCTCCTTCATATAGTGATTGATAGACCAAAGAAGTCGATGCAAGAAGAAAGACAAAAATGCAAACTGATAAAAGATAAATAATCATGGTAGGTCATGTTTAAAAAGTACTGAGAAAATGTTGAGAATGTCGGATGTAGACATACACAGGCAGAAAGACCTTGCAAGAACATTTTCTCTGACCCACAGAGTGTTTGAGTTGTATTACACTGATATGTATTGTAGAACCAGTGGTTTTGACCACAGTGAAAGTGAAACACCCTCATTCAAAGCTGCTCAAACACAGATTTGCACTATTGCACTGGAAGAAATGGTTCACCAGTTCAGTGTCACCATGGATGCCACTCTGGGCTAAGTATTATACAGACATCACAGTGTTCTGAAATTCCTTTCATGTATCAATAACACATCTGCCATAGAAACATCACAAGTTGTAAATACTATCACCAACTTATACCCACAAGACTGAACATGAGTGGTTAAGGACCCTAAATAACTGGAGATTATCGGCATACTTATGTTATAGGCCGATATCAGCTTTAAAATGCAATATCAGAAATGATCAGGATTGTTTTTTTACTTGTTTATTGACAACTTTTTCACGCTATGCACGTGTTTTATAAAAAAAAACTAATGAGCTACATCTCTGTTCTAATTCAAAATGACAAAATGTAAGAGAGGTTATGTATAATATTCTAGATATTTTGTTTGTTTGGCACAACCTACTTCAAGAACATCACTGTTAGTTGACGTTGGTGAAATTAAGAGTTGGACAATTTTTTTGTCTCTTTTGGTTTGTTTCAGTCAAAGAATCACAGGTGTAATTGATATAAATAGCATTACAGATGTGTGTCAGTTTAATTGATTCATATTTATTGAATTCCTTATCGATCCACAAAACTCAGAAATTAATTTGTTTAAGCCAGCTTCCTTTTCTAGTGACCCCAGTGACCCTACTGTCACGTGACTCAGGATGCTCAGCGAGATCTTAGCATATATAGACTTTTTGCACAAAACTGCTTTTGGAGTGCAGAAAGCCACTGGTTAAAGGGGCAATAAGTAGAAATTAATATTTTCTGGAAGGAACAAGAGGTGTAATTTCACCTGGAGTATAGCGTAACATCACATACCCTCTCTCTGTGTTGATCCTCAGCCCTGTGTTTACCTGCCGGTCCGGCGTCAAGTTAACTAACATTTTGTCTACATCGCGGAACACACACATCTGAACAACCTGAAACTAGGTGAGCTCAGGCAAGGAAACCAGTTTCTTCTGATCCTTAATGGAACTTCATTGATGAAATTGATCTCACTTGTGTTTTTCCTAATGGGACCCATCATAATGGTTATAGAAATGATCAACATGTTTAATGGAGTCATACAAATGTAATTGGAACAAACAAACTCATTAAAAGACAACTGAATACTGATGAACTGAAAATTCCTAAACCAATATTTGACTAATTTAAACATTAGAAATATATTGAGGAAAGCTGTTTATCCATGACTCTTTGAAAGGCCTTTAGATTCCAATCCCGATCAACCCATTTGTTTCTTGTAAGTCCTGACTTTGGTTTATGTATTAGAGCACAAATGAAAATGAAACTTCATACAGGGTGTATACATTTTTACCATGTCAGAATTTGCATTATCTTTATGAACTAAATTGGCTTTAACATAATTACCAATCATCTGGCTAAGGATGTGGCCACACCATCCTTAGCCACTAAAATAGTGTTTTTTTTATTAATTTATTTTGCATATGCAATTTGGATGCATAATAGCATTGCCCACATTGCAGGGAGGGGAAATTCATGTTCAAACATTTCTTTGGCTCTCCGGCCACTCCATCTTGTTTCATCTCAGAGCTGTTATGAAGAAAAAAAAATTAAATCAACATTGGCTAAAAACTTGAGAACATAGGAAAAAAAGGCTAATCATCAATTCAGGTTAATGTCTCCAGTAATGTTCCTGTTGCTGTGAAGTTTGTCCATGTAACAAGAAGGGCAAAGTAGACCCTGAAACTTCAGCTCTGCTGAAGTCAGGCCGCTTCTTTCAGCCACATCTGCCTGTGGAGAGCTGAGGCATCTCTCTGGTCTCTCTATACCCAGCACAGCGCATTCATTATTAATCTTGTAGAGTCTCACCCTCCTCCTCAGTTCAGCCAATTACAGCTGGGCCTCTGCGACTGCAGCCTGTCTCATTTGACGCTGCGCTGGTTGGCTTTGATGTCTCTATCAACAAGAAAGAGCCCGGGACTGAGTCTTAATAAAGCAGAGAGGGATTATGTGACTGCCAGCCTCTGGGGGTGGAACTTTTTTTTTTTTTTTTAAATATATATGTTTAATTCATACTTTATTTTATTATCAGGAGACTTTGGGCCATGCTTTCGCCAGGGTCTTGCCACTCTCTGCTTTCCTATCACAGCGACATGGTTGTTAATCCTGTTACTCTTTCATTTCAGGAGTCGCAGAGGCTTGCAAGCAGAGCAGGCTCGTCTACACAGAGCCTAGCACTCCTCCCTCCTGGGTTTGAAGCCATTCCTTCCTCTGCTGATTTAGAGACGAGAACTGCACATGCAAAAATGATGTTTTGGTGTGAGGTCAGGCTAATTCTGAAGCCAAAATGTTATGGTTTCAAATCAAGACTCAGAGATTAGCGTTTCAAAATCTAGAGATGGACTCACTGGTGGCACAAATATCCAAATCAATCAGTAAAAGCATTTTTGAACTTCCATTACCCATCATTTTTGTTTAATTCAACGTTTTAGTGGCATTTCAAAAGGATATGCAGTGTTTCAATGCCCTTTTTTTTTTTTTTTTTTGGACAACCACAGATACTGAGCTGCTCCGTTTAGCTAGAAAGTTTGTTTGAAGTGGGCTCTATGCCCTCAGTTGAACTTTTATTAACAATCCCTCCATCACTTTCCAACCTCAGGTCACACCTACCATTTGCAGCCCTGACCTTTAAAAGCAGGAAGTTACTGGTAACAGGGCTCCAACAGCTGCAGAGACAACCTGCTTTTTTTTTGCACTTTTTCCTCCCCAACTCAGCCCACATTTAGTCTCACGCATGCTATAATCAAGATTACAGTGTCTGCACGCTGTCGCATGAAATTATGACTCGCACTTTAAAGTCTGCACTAGCCTCTCGTCGCCTGATGGAAGCTGCATTCAGTTTCATTCTCTGGGATTTTCATTAGCAGTCATTACATAAAACCTCTGATGCAACTTTCTGAGCATGACTCAAAGCACCGGGGAACCCCAAGCAGAACACACATCTCAAAGCTTGTTTCTTTAAGAAATGACAACATTGCATACATTTATTAGGGATGGACGCCAATTCCAATACATGCACATCACCACTGTCCTTTAAATGTAGTGTTGACATTATTGCAAACACTTGTCTCCCTGCTGTTTTGTGTATTATACTTTTATTATCTTAGGATAAAAAAAAACATTAACAATTACATGGGATGCCTTGTTCTGCATAATTTAACATATACACAGTGGGAACAGGAATGGCAATGCTTTAGACATCATCACAGCCTCTTCATAACCCCGCCCACCCCCAACCCACTGCCCGCATGCAGTTTGTACTGCACAAAGGCCAAAAGTCACATGAGACAGCCTGCAAAGAGCACAAGAAGCATTCACAGTAAAGGAATATAGGAAGGAAGATAGGATGAAGGGAGGGGGGGGGGGGAGGAGGAGAAGAGAGGGAGTGAAACAAAGTGACTGCAGCACTGGCCTTGGTTTAGACAGGAGAAGGAGCAGCATAGTCCTAGTATTTCATTCTAACTTCTCCCACACTTCAACTCCCGTGTCCTGATTGTGGTACTCTTTCCATTGTCTTTGACACAAAAAAGTTTGCTTATATATGTATGTATATATGTATATACATATATGTATGTATATATATATAAACACATTTGTATAGCTACAGCACCTTTTCCCATGGGGCAACAGTGTCAATACCTTGCACATGGTACATGGCTGTGCCAAAGAAAAAAAAAAATTAAAAAAAAAAACAAAACAGAAAAAAATATATTGGTCAGGATATTAATCTTTTTTTTCCCTAAAATTGGCATTTGACATGATGATATTCTATTGCCGTCTGGGGGAGGGAAGGGACAAAGGTTCTTCTTTTGAGTTTATATTCAAGTTTTCTCCTTTTTTTTCTGGTGTATAATTTCTTCTTTTCCTGCTTAAAAAGAGTTCACACTTTTGTGATTTGCGTGTGCTGCTCTTCATCAAAAGGTTCATTTTCCGGATCAGAGTCAGTGGTGTCAGAGTATCGATAATGGTCTGGCTCATTGTCGCTAACGTCCGGGGTGACAGATGTTGATGTGCTAGCCTCAGAATTCGACAGCTCCTCCACGGTTTTTGTAAAATACAACTTCACCTGGAAAATCAAGACGGCCGTGTGTGTTAAGCTGTTCACAACCAAAACTCATCATTGCATTATTAACTTTCCAAATAGAAAAACTTTAATTAACAATAGCTTGATTTAACATTCTGCAAGAGCAGAATGACTGATAGTATCAATGAATCCAAATTCCACTCCATCCTGTAAATGCTTACCTTGAAGTTTGGCGAGAAGTAGCGGTTAGCCTTGTCTTTATTTGCCTTATCAAGGTCATTCTTGGTAAGCGTCAGGATGAGGTAGTCCCTGTCGCTGTCCCCGTCCCTGTATTCGGCGCTCTGCGGCTGGTTCTGCGACTGGCTCTGCGACTGGCTTGGCGGCTGGCTCGTTGGCTGGCCCTGACCTGGTCCTGGTCCTGGTGCATGTCCTTGTCCTGGTCCCGGTGCATGTCCCTGTCGTGGTCCTCCCTGCTGGCTCTCTGCACTGTTCACCGCACCATTCTCCATCTTTTCCCCACTTTCCTCTGGTCCAGGGATAAAGAAGGTGTTCACCCAGAAGTGAAACATTTTGTCCTGGAAAGGCAGAGATGAAACAAAGCAAAGATCATCAGCAAACAGGAAATAGTAACCAAAGGCACTTTCTTGGCTTTTGATTGAAATCCTTCCTTCTTTTGGGCACAGCTTCCTCCAGTTGTCTCCAATTTTCAATCAATCTAGAGAAAAACTGCAGTTTAAACATTCAGTCAGGCTTGTAATTTTATCTGTCTTTATCTTATCTGTACACATTGTCCTAAAACAAGTTTTTTTCTCATGAAGATGCTGACCTTTACAAATGACTTAAATAGTTTCACTTATATATGAACCTTTAGGGCCCCATTTACAGGCTCATATTAAGACAGACTGGATTACCAACAGCAGTAAGACTACAGTCACCCTGCTAATGTTATTGAAGGAACTAGCAAGTGGTGTGACCAGCTGATGTGTTTTTAATAGTTTTTGGACCAAACTGGCCTTCGGCATGCATAAATTATTTATCATGACACTTTGTTGGCATCCAGTTAAGTTACAAAGTCCTTAATCAGATGTCTACTCTTTGTTTCCTGGTCTAGCAGACATCATGCATTGCATCAGCTGAAATAAGCTTCTTATGACTGACAGAAATGTGAAAGCGATGCAAACAAACCTTCTTCATCATTTTATTCTGTTTATGGAAGAACTCCACTTTGATGTCTCCACAAACTGGCAGCGGCTGGGGGAATTCAAAAACCATGTGCTTGTCCTCGCGGCGTGTGTGAGCAGGGTTTGACGTGTGAATCTTGACTTTTAATTGATACACGACGAATTGTGGGTCTGCAGAAAGTATTGATGTCACACAGGGATAAGTTGGGGGGTGTGATGGAAAGATTTGTGAATAGAAAGAGAGAGACAGCACAAGAAAAGTGAGTAACAGGGAAGCAGGGAGTAAGACAGGATATCAGTGTTATTACATGAGTTGAACAAAGAAACAGAACACCCCCTCCACTGAAAGTTATATAAAACTGTAGCAAATTCTATAAAAATTTAAGAGGAAAAGGGGAAAAGGTAAAAGAACACAAAATGTTACACCCAAAGTACCCCAAAACCAGAGACATAGGACCCTATTCTGATAGACAGTCATGGTTTGGTCTTGGACCAGTGCAACATGTTGCATACATAAGAATTTTAACACTCTCTTCTTCCTGTAAGGCAGGGGGGGAGGGGGGAGGGGTGCTACAGATTACTTCATATGCCTCTGAGCTGTTCCTATCCCGCAAGGCAACATGTCTACCTTAGACCTCTCCTTCCTGATGGATCTCTGGGGCCAAATAAAAAGCAAGTGAGTGAAATAATAATGGATGAAAGGCTCATTTACCCCAATGCCAATTCCCTTTCTTGAAGCCCTGAGGGGTCGGATCGCTCCTGTTTTTAACGGTATTGTCCCCTTAGAGAGAAAGGAGGAGATTATCACAAGCAGAACCTGGCTGGCATGTCAGGGGCTTGACAGCACAGCAGGCAGAAACACAAAAGCTCTACAAATGTACAGATATATTTTTTTAAATCTACATAGCTTTTCTTAACACACAGTGCATGGCTTTAAAGAACTGCTGTGCGCCTTAAACTTACTGCATGGTGCGAGATTCAAAAATGAGAAGCAGTGAATAAGGAACTTAATATAGCTGAAATACCCAAATATCATAATCAGAATATCTTTGGCGGATTTAATAAAGAAGTGTTTTGTAATATTATGTATTTAGCATTTTAAACCAGCTGCTGATTTTTTTTTTTTTTTGTTGTTGTTTTTTATTTTACTGTTATAGAATCCAAATATCTAGGGCTGGGAAAAGAAAAAAAAAACCAAAACGCTGTGTGCACATGTATGAAGACGTCAAACTCAGAATAGGGCCTTCTTTTTTCAAAGGAAGAGTTAGCGGGAAAGAAAAAGATCAATGCAGTCAGCGCCTTTGAGCACAGCCAGGTGTTAAGTTGAGAAAGCCACAGACACGAAGGAGGAAGGGATGCTTTGTCTGACCAATAGCTAAAAATTGACAAATTTTGACACAAAAAGAGTAACACATTGCATAATTTGGACACATTTGAGTTGATTTGCAGAATTAGCCCAATTTCCCCCCACCCCAATCCTGAGGCCACCACTTAGCTAACTGTTGGAAACAAACAGGGCCAAATGCACAAAATTATCATGGGAAAAAAATAAAAGGACATTCAAGGTAGAAATGACTAAAATTGTGTTAAACAGTTTTGGTTTTGACATAATGTTGACAAAATTATTTTAAGATGGACTGCTTTGTGCCTGTGTCACTTTGCCACTGTAACAGAGGACCACAAGTACAAATGTTTGCAGACAAATTTCAACAGTTGTATCACTCTGGCTCTGCAGAGATATGTAAATATTCATAACTATGTGACCGAACCTAATTATCACTCAAGTGGTGCTCTGCATGCAAAAACAAATCTAGGATACAAATAGGGCCATTCCTCCAGCTACTTCCTGTTTAAAGTAAAAGCACATAATCCTTGAAACAAGAAGCAACTCCATCATCCAGTATGCCATTCACTTTCATGGTTATTTGTTTTCTTTTTGGGCTATGTACAAAGATACACTTGTCAGAAGTTTATTCTATTTTATTAGTTAATTCGATTCGTTTTGCAGTCCCAGCACAGGGCGACTCAAGTTGTGCCACAGATGACCCGCTATGCTCCAACAGTAGCGTGGGTGAGCCCTAGAGTGCACCACACATCCAAAAGTGCTCATTCCGTTTGAACAGTGACATGCATGCCTACGCCCTAGATTGGAGTTGAATTTGAACATGAGCGTGACTCACTGCAGGTGCCCCCGCTGAACATAGGGAGCGTCTCGAAGACCATTTTATGGAAGAGTAGCGCCACCGGCTTGTACTCTAGCTGGTTCTTCAGTAGGTAGCTGTAGTAGTAGACATAGCGGCGCTGGCTTGGGATGGTTACTCCCTGCAACACAGACAACAACGTCAAGAGATCCAGGGTTACAAAGTCGTGAAATCTCCAAACCAGCTGGGACTGTAGCACAACAACGTCATCTGGTGTGGTGTATAATAATGAACATACAAGATTGCATTAAATATGCAGGATTTAGCATGTTGCTAATTTCCATCCATAGTCCCACAAAGGAAACATAACATAAAGGATCATGATTAAAAAAAAAAAAAAATTTAAAAAAAAAAAAAGCTGTTGCAGCTGTGATCATGGCGACCAGTCACATCTCTTGTACATAAACATTTAGTTTCTGGTCTCACCTTCTTGTCCCTTGTCCTGACTTCACCATAAAAGTCAAGCGCTTCCTGGGCATCCATGAATTTGCCACGATGGAGGAGATAAGCACAGATCATGACTCCGGTGCGGCCCTTCCCAGCTTTACAGTGGATGGCCGCCACGTGATTGTCATCCTCGCTGAGCCACTGGTCCAGGTCTTCACAAAACGGCTTAATCAGCTCCAACTGAGGAGGGTTGTGGTCTTCAAAGGGGTACTGTGCAACTGAGGAGGACAACAAGATGTGAACACAAACAGGTTAGAAGAGACATGATGAAGGCAGTGAAAACTTCTGAGAATTTTACAACTTTGTTGGTCATTAGGCTTCTTTTTTACTGCTTTCTCTTCAATAGAAAGCCATCCAGCAGCCTACCTCTGCAGTTAAATTTGGCAGCATCGTAGTGTCTTTCTAGGCAGCTGAAATGGAAAGAACAAACTCCTATTAACCAGCGCACAGAGGAAGTTTGTAAGTAAACAAAGGCCAGATCAGATACAAACAGTATGCAAACACTTACAGGTTGTAGATTTTGTAATGGTTTTTATGTTTCGAATCCAAAAACCTGCATGTACGAGAAAAAAAAAAAAAAAAATTAATTACTTGATAGAAAGAAAATCAATTGCTACAGCCAAACTGGATAAAAATGATACTTACCGAACTACATCGTCTATATTGTTTCTGTACACGCCTTCAAGTCTCTCTGCTGGAAAGCCCATAGCAATGATGTTTGGGTAAATATCTGTTCAGACAAGGGTCAAGGAAATGTACATAACACAAGCCTGTGGAAACCAGTAAAACACTTAGTGCTTCATTTAAAATAAAAAAATAAGGTGTTTAAAGAAAACTTTCCAATAGCAGCACATTTACAGGAATGCAGAAAGCAGCAGAACTTTGAAAAAGTCTCAGCCAGTGCCAATAAGAGGTTGGATTGTCACAACAGTAATGTAGAGGGCCGCTGATCAGTGTGTGTTTGCATGTTGCAACAGATGGTCTTGACAGTGAGAGGCAAGCAGAGAGGACAGCACTCCTGTCTCGGCCAGGCCCACATGTGGGTGCATGAGGTGTCTCCGCTCCCTGACCTGTGTGTATTTTCGGAACTCAAAGTTAAATTTGGATGATTGCAAATGTTAAGCTTATCTCCCTTTTGAGCTCAGCCAGGCTAATTTGAATATCTACAAGATTGGATGCATGCATGATGTCGAGCTGGTAGATTTGGGGAAAGGGGGAAAAAAAAAAAAAGCGTTTCAGACAAAAAGCGCTTTGTGAAGTAGCTTGGAGCCGCCTTAAAGCAACAGACACGGCGAAAATGGTAAGCAGCGTTTTATGAAATGCAGTAGATTCCACCGCAGGTTAAACTCATGGTTACACAAGTTTGCTGCTAGTTTGACTGCATTCAGCACTGCCTTACATCATCAAACTGGAGCTCCACAATTCAGTTAAGTACACGGCTGGAAAAATGCTACGACCGATTTCACAGTGACATACATAAAATCTAAAAGGCACACTTCAGTGTCATGTTGCAGTGAAAAGAATAATTCAGTTGGCATGCATGTCTTTTAAGCCTGACTGCAACGCCTACCTGCAACCGAAGTCTGCTTGTCGCCATAAGCTGCAGGATTTCACACTTTAACCACTGACTAAAGGGCAACCTTTTCTTACAACTAATGTACAACGGTGTCAAAAATAGAAAAGCTGAACATTTCTAATTGCTGTTTCCATTTAAGTTTGAGCCGACATCCTTTTTTCCCCCCCCTCACTAACCGTCAAGTTACTTTTTAATTGGTCAGAAATTTTCTGACAGACAGATCTGACAACTTTGGTTAGAAAAGCACAGCAGGCTGCTTCTACACAATCCTCACTAGTGTGCACACATACATGCACATGTAAAAGCACATGTGCAACCATTTTTTTGCTGTACACATTTGGCATACACAAATGGCTCATTGTTTAAAGCTGGAATCCTGAACAAGTAGCTCAGGTCAACTATGCAGCAGACGCAAAAAATTAAAACAATTTCAAAACGTTTTCAGCCACAGTTAAGAATAGAAGTTTATCAAAATACAACTGGAAGTATTTATGTAGCTCCCTGATTATACGAAGAAGAAGAAGATGCTTGAATTTCTCAAAATCAAATCTAAAATATCTGCATACCGGAAAGCTCAACAGGGGTGTCTATTCTATGCAATAATTCTGCACATTGATGTCTCAAAGAGCTAATTGGGCCAAATGCATTTTTTCTCTTCTTTTTTTTAACCATTTATTGGGATGCTCTAATCATTACTATGAAAAAAAAAAAAATCTAAAACTCCCTGGAGAGTCTTAGCCCAAGGCATGGGGTGCTTGGTCTGTGCAGCTGAGAGGAAATGCATATGCAGGACCCTAGATGGAAGCTCCAGTAGGAGGGGGAAAAAAAAAGAATCTGCTGCTTTAGGTATGCCTTAAAAAAAAAAAAAAAAAAAAAAAAACAGGCCTGCCTGAGCTCTATGCATATGCCAAATCCACAACAGCTAGAAAAAAATTGGGAGGGGGGGGAATGAGAACCAGCAAGCGCTAAGTGAGGAGGAGGTGGGGAGGACAGGAAAGGAGGAGAGCACAGGAAAGGGGGCAAGCAGAGGGAGGGAGAATTAGAGAGAGAGTAGTAATGAAAAAGAGCAAAGGAGAGGTGGTGGGTTGCAAGGGCAAGAGCGGGAGAGAGAGCACTCAGACAGCAATGCTGATACAAGATCACTGGTAACTCTATTTTAAGGGCAATTCCCAGAACTGTGATACTGCATTACATAACTACAGAGAGCCCATATTGTTTTTAAACACCAGGCAAAAAAAAAAAAAAAAAAGACAAGACAAGGTAGTTTGAACATGCCCACAAGCAGATGAAAGGAGACCTCAAGCCAAAGGTGCCACTTTTAAGTGATGTGCTCCCCTGAACACCAACACAGAGCTGGTTCTGCACAATACAGAGACAATAAATAAGATTCACCACCTTAATAAACCAGCTGAGAAATGTCTGATAAACTGCTGTGACGTACAACTGTGCAAACAACAAAGCTGACAACCATTTCTAACATATGGCAGCAAACACTGAAAGAAAGTAGGAAGCAATCAACTTTTAGATTCTCTTTCTTTTCAAAGAAGGATAAAACAAGGAAGCAAAAGAAAAAGATATCACAAGTTAACACTGCAATACTAAAACTGTTATCGCAAATCATGTTCATAAAGATGGAGGCTTATTTATATTTTCAGCCCATAACGGGCTGGTGATAACAGGGCCAAGTCTGGGTAGCTTTTTTTTTTTTTTTTTTTTTCCCATTATTGATCAGCCTGGTAAACACTTTCTGCTAGATTTAAATTCAAATTAATAATCTTGATCAACAGTGTATGAACACACACACACACACACACACACACACACACACACAAAAATTAATTTCCAAAACGAAAGGTTGCTGCTTTTATGCGTTTTTCTATCCAGTAACTCCAAAACCTGAACCTATGTACATTTACTCTAACTCATTCTGAAAAACCATTAAATTTTCATTAAAAGGTTGCAATCCATTAAAAAAAAATCTACACACTTGTAAAAAGAACATGTTGCACATTAACTCTACCAAAACCGTCTCAAATATTAATAGACCACCTGATTCAACTCTGATATAAGATGCATTACTCTCCAAGTAAGACATCTTGTCAGAGTCGGCAGGCCACATCCATTCCAACATTAACCTTCTCAGCACAATAACATAGAAATGTATGCATTTAGAAAGCCATAGAACGCCACATTAGTTGCAAATCTAGCTTATCACCACCCAAATAAGTAAACTTCCATCTTTAGTAGCGTGCACGCTGCAACACTGAACCAGGCCAACTGTGATCAGTTGCAATTGAAGAGATGAGTAGAGAGGAGTCCTGCTGTGACCTCAAATGACAAATCTTAAATGAATAGTTAATCTCCACGAAGGGGAGGAAAAATACTTATATGTCAAAATCTTTCAATGAACACTGCCTTTAAAGGACAGATGTATGAGTAAATGCTAAAAGTGACATTGCTTGAACAACTTCTACAAATTTACCATAATAAACGTACTGATTAAAACAGTAAAGATTCATATACTGTGCTGTACTTACATATGGGCATAAGCTATAAATATATTCAACCACGAGTACTTGACAAGTCTACCTTGAGCGCCAAACGATGAGAGTATAGGAAGAGAAAGAGAGAGAGAGAGAGAGAGAGAGAGAGAGAGAGAGAGAGAGAGAGAGAGAGAGAGAGAGAGAGAAAAAAAGATGAAAATCCTAATAGTCATCCAATTTCACAATATATAACCACTGTGCAACCTGAATGCAGCTTAGATGTCCTATCGATATAGAGGCATACACATCAGTGTCCAGTTAAACGGGGGTTTCCTCGTTATAACACGACTGTGACATTTATGCGTGCTGGTTTGACAGATCCACCATCTTTCAAACATGCTGGGTGACAGCAAAGCTGCGCTGTCTGACGAACTAGCCGACAGCTAACTTAAGTAGCAAGGAAGCTAACCAACCTCACATTACTTCACTGGCATTTCTTGTCCCCACTTGAACTGATCAATGAAACTACGGCATGCTACTTGGAAATACCCAGAATAAAGTAAAACTATGCAACATAAGGAAGGATACATGTCAAGTCCAAGTCGAAACCATCCTCTTGGTATCTCCTTTTGTTCCGACTGACCATTTCTTTTATAATCGCAGCCATTGTAGCAAGTGACAGGAGTCTGTGTTGAGGAAATGTTGAAAACAGGTTTATGTATTATTGGCTGTCTGGTCGTTTATATCACAGTCAATGCAGGGTCGCCGGCTGCTGAATTTTGCAGGTCCTTTAAGAGACGTGCTAGCCCGCAGAGCTAGCAGTGGATGTCGGTAGGATTATAAAGGCTTCCTCTGGATCATAAAGACGGGCCTTGCTCTGCTCCTCCGTGCAGGCCCGACGTTCCCAATCCGGTAATTTTGGAAACACTTCCAAAAAAAATACATGCAGTTGTCCTCGGGAAAACTTGAAGATAGCAGACACGATCCAAAACGATGACTCAATGACAGCTGCCGCGATTGGCAGCAAGACTTTTCAGACCTCACCGGCTCTCAAACCCAGGATCCAGTCGCTAAGACGTAGCTAGCTCGCTAGCTAACTAGCCAGCTAGCGCAGCTAGCTAGCAACAAAAGCTAAGCCTACCTCCTTTTTCGATCCAAAAACCTCCTACCGATTCAACATTGTCATCGACTGATTGCAAAAAAAAAAAAAAAACACATCTGAAAAAAAGTGACAGGCTCCACCTTAAATGTATATTTACTATACAAAGATTAAAAAAAATGCATCGGCTGGTTTGACAGTTCCGTCCAGGGGAATCATCTTCTTTTCTCGCTCCTCTCGTTCCAGCTGAACTCTCAGGCTCCCATAATGGCCTCCACCGAAGGAAAAAAAGAAGGTAGAGCAGGCTTGGATTTTTAGAACAAATATCCTTCCGCTTTTACTCTATAGATCCGATTAATAATTCTAGCTGACTAAGTCAAAATCATTTGTCACAATTGAAGCAACCTATTTTACTATATGATGACTATATACTTACAATTGGAATAATTAAAAACCCGACAACGGCAGCAACTTAGTCTTTTCGTTTTTCTCGCGGAAGGATAAAGCGTATCCGCAACGCACCCTTCGGTCGAAGTGGTCACGTGTGACCGTAATTAGGGAAGTTTCCAACATAATGTCACTTTTAACTGTCATACGGGAAGATAGCAAATAAATAATCGTTGCTGATGTTCATGGTAAAAATTTGAAATGCAGCTTTCTTTAGATTTTTTTCTTTTCTTGCAATTTGTTCAGACCAGTCCTATTGCATTCCAGGGTATTTAAACGTTTACGGTTATAGGTAGTATGTATATAAGCTATAACGTGTGTTGGCAACCATATAGCAAGATTAATACATACACGGATTATAACAGTATATCATTTTAAAATCTGAACATTTTCATTGCATTGTAACAGATGGCCAGTCAAATACGTTGTTGCCAAAATAAAACGTAAGCTGTACGTACTTGTGGCTACCTGAAGGTTTTGTAGTGTAGTAATTAACCCAAAATGTTCATATACTGCATTTCACTCCAAGTATAACTTAATGAATAAAAGCACTAATTTCAATAAAACTGGTGCAATTAACACAATTATGCATAACTGTGTTAACTGCATCATGATGTCTACTGATTCTGAATAGATAAGTAGACATCATAGTAGACAACAATTGGACAATGACAGGTGAAACTTACACTGTGGTAATGTACAGGCATCATTTCGACCTGGTCAAATCAAATGACCTACAGAAGGGTTTTTGTTTTGTTTTGTGTGTCATTCTGAAAATGTAATCTCATTTCTGTAATCTGATACACAAACAAAATTATATAGAGTGAACTAAATGTATACAAAAAAGGTCAAGAGATTGCAATTGTTTCTTATTATTGTCATACTTAAAGAACAGGAATTTACTAATCATTACCTATATATCTATTACCTGGATTGGTGCGCTGAACCTAATGTAACTCTCATGAAAAACCTACAATTAAGGGTACTTATTAATTAGCAATAATTGAAAAGAATACCTTGCATGTTAGTGTTGATTGATCACAGTGAAAATCTGACTTGTGCTTTTTTATCATCATTTGAGATATGTATTTTTTTTTACACACGCATATTATCATAAATATATAAGCTTGACATGTTGGTTAGTCAGTATTTAGAGATTTTGTAAAGTACTGAGGGTCCAGTTCAGCAGATTTTAAGGGGGTTACCTGGAACATCACAGATTAAATAATCTGATCCTATGTTCGGCTAATTAGGAATCTGCTTCTTACAAGGGAGATGGGCTCTCCACATGGAGGCACATTCAACTCATGAAAATGAGCTTACCTCACAGCTTAATGACTGGCTAAATTAATCGGTCCTCCAATTTCACTCGTGCATCTAAATTATTTGAAAGCATTTCAGATCTCCTTAATCTGTTGATGATATTGTTGGAAAAGCCTATCTAAAGCCAAACACTGTATTTTCTACAGCAAATAAGCACTAGGTGTCACAGTATTTGGCAGAAAATGCCCACTTTTCAGAATGCTTGCAGCAAATTTAGGTTCTCAAAAAATCTGTCTTCGTATGAAAAGTAGGAATTTATGAGTGTTGCTTACATTTAATTTATATGTTTAAGCTGCTATGAAAGTTCATTTACTAAGATGAGCATATATGTCAGTCAAACCAAATAAGCTGTGTTCTTTTCACTGTGATTTTTTTTTTCTTATTTTGTGTACCAGATTTGCCCAGTAGATGGTAGCATTGTATTGTTGTCATTACACCTTGAGCCTGGTTTATGGTTAATCTGACCTTTAATCTCAAACTCATATCATGCACCTTGTGCAGGCAGACATTGATGTTATATAACCAGTGAGGTATCTTATTGGGTCTAAAGTACCCATTGTCCCTGCATCAGACGGTAACCAATGATTTATAGCCACAAATAATTTCCTTTCTTACTGCAGTCTACTTCACACTTTGTCGTTTTAAAACTTTCAAGTCTTCAGTCCATGAATAAACAGGGCTGCTTCAAAGTGTCACACAAATTTCAGAGAAATTTCAGACAAACACCAGCAAGAAATCACTGTTTCAGTATACAATGACATTTCAGAGAGAAGCACTTTCACATTATAAAAACAGACATAAATCTTAAACAATTAGACATTGTATGCAATGATAAAACTTTAAATTGACTTTCCTTCTGACCTTAAAAATAAATGGACAATAATATAACTGCCTCATTAAAATGCTAAAAAAGAGAGTTAAATCTACAGCTTTTTCTTTGTCCTGTAACTTTTAGATGAAAATATCAAACATGATTTTGTGCTACTAGGATATGGTTTCTAAATTCACATAGAATAAACATTTTCAGTTAACTTACATTTATTAAAATACATAGTTTAAGTTAATGTGTGTATAAACAGAATATATTTATAAACTGCATTACGTTCTGGAAACATAACAAGCCAGAGTGGCTCCTTATTTATAGATTCCCACCAAAAACACTCCCAAAGGAAGGCATATTTATTTTTTTCCCCTTTATCAACCAGCCTCACAATGTCGTAGTATCCTGTTGACTTGTGAGTTGAATGTTGGTTAATTGTTCTTCTGAAGAGAAGTGTAGTACTCCACCAAAACCCTCCAGGCCTTCGGGGCCATGAAACCAACAGGAGGGTTTTCTTTGTTCCGAGCCAAGTTCCTCATCTTGGTTCCAGAGATGAACTCGAACTCAGAATGACTGAAAGAACGAACATTAAGGAAGGGCAGCATTGGATGGAAAAGTTAGTTCATTAGGAAGTCAGTACAAAATATGAATTACAAACTTTCCCAAAAGCACAAATCAATGCTTCAGCATTATTTTACTTAATGAAAGACTTTTTGTTTAAAGTGAAAAAAAAGACTTAATAAAATCAAATAATCTACAAAGAATTATGAAAAGCACTTTAACTTAGTCATTATTTATTTATTTGCTTATTTTTTATGTAGTCTTTTCATAAGTTAAAAACCCCCTCTGCATAGTGCCTTTGATTACTTCTTGTAGGTTATTTGCTCCGATAAAGCTTTTTCTCTTTAAGCAAGAAGTAAAAACAAATTCTCCACACTTGAAGCATCAAAACAGCCCCTTGAAAGATCACTACAAAGTACCCAGACGCTTTCCAAATGACTGTTTTCCACAAAGCTTCAGCTCTTTTGGAGCTGCTTCATATTTCATGAAAGATTGTAGTGAAAATATGAACTAAGACTGCATTTTGGAATAAAGTCCTGAAAAGCTGTCATTACTCACCGTTCTGGGCTGTAAAAGTCCATAGCCTTCTTTGTCTTGTTGTAGGCAGCCACTCTGAAGGGGATGATCTCCACGGAGGTGAGCCCTGGGGCCATAGTGAGGACTTTTCCTCCGTGGGTGGGCTCATACAAGTCTTGCTTAGTCTCTGGATGAGGCATGCCTGCAGGGTCCCGGCCAACAATGTAAAAGTTTGCTCCAGCGATCATTCTGGCTCTGCAGTGCCACTGAACCTGGAAGACCATTTAAGTTGATATTCTGGCACATTTGGTTTCACAATATAATCATAACCTCTGACTGAACTGGGACTGTTTACCTCTGTAGGTCCTGCATACATCATTGGTGAAGGGAAGATGGCAACAATGGTGCTGGATGGGTCCAGGATACCCTCATCCAACACAGCAGCATGCTGCCTCATCCTCCAATCCAGAGGCACATCATCATCTTTGGTCCAGCCACCCAGTGGGTGAAGTAGGAGAACAGGATTTTTGTAACCTCTCTCCAGGAGACGCCGCTTGGTGTCCTGCATAAGCAGGGCATGACCATTGTGGACTGGATTACGCAACTGGAATGCAAATACCGCATCTAAGAAAGGGAGTAAATATGGTTGACATAACAACAGTATTTGTCATAGTAGTGTAATTAGCACAGTACTGCAGCCGCCTGCTAATATTAAAAAATAGAAAACAAACTCTAATTGTCCCAATATTTTGCGAAAGCTGTCACAGCACCAACATGCTCCTCATGCTTATCTCGTTGCTTAAATGAACTTTGATCAGAAATATGGCATCATGATAGCTTGTGGTTTTTGTAACACGGCTGTGTTTTTCCAACTGCCAAGAAATCCCATCCGAAGTTAAAATCCATAAATGATTCCTCAGCTATCAGATGAATAAAGTTCAATCCTCATTTGATTCACCTGACAAAGAACTGTCAGATCAGCGAGTTACTTTATGACTCAGAGTGCTACAGTTGTCCAAAATCTTTTAAAATCCACTTTTAAATGTGTTAGAAAAAATGATAATATGCCATCATTTTGAGATCACAGATGTAAAAATTAACAATGATTAACTTTGGCAAATAAATCTTTTTTAAAGCAAAAAAAACCCAACATTTTTTAAGGACAGTACAAGTATATACAATATTTGAGGTGTTTAAAATGATCATATACTTGAGGGAGAACACAGACTTGAACCTCTAAGCCTACAAAACCTGGAAACAGTTCAGATGGCCCATTGGATTTGATCTTTCCTTCGAGTATTGTTAACAGTCATGAAGTAGAGACTCAATGTTATCTGAACACCTGGAAACATGCGTGCAACTGTAATAAAAATCACTGTCATAAAGCAAAATTAAAAGAAACCAAAACACACTCCATTGTGGTAACTAAACCAACAAACATTGAGCACACCATCCATGTCAAAAGAAGTGAGGGAGTACAGAATGAGGCGATGACATTTATATTAATCATGACTGTCGGACTCTACAGAACATATCACAGAAACCATCATGCAGCTTTAAAGTTAACAAAATCACCTTTTCATCTGGTCCTCTGTCAAGTTTTCTGGAAAACAAATGGGGCATTGCTAAATACACTGTTTATCATTGTTTTTGTTGATCAGCTGGACAATTTATTGTCAAACCAGCAACTATAAAACCTAAATAATAATGGAATTAATTTGGACTTTTTCTATCGTACCTATTTAACACCAAAGCAACTTTTATGATTAAGTTAACCCCTTCACCAAACTGTACCCTAAGGGATCAAATAGGGACTTTTTTTCCCACATAATATGGGAATGCCCACCATTTAAAATTTCTACTTGGTCTAGAGGTTAACTGTTCTCCAATGTGTATGCTTTTGAAAGCTGATTCAGGGCTGAACTTTAACCACATGCAAAGTTTTTTTTTTTTTTATAGTTTTCATCATGTATTGTGGCTAAGAGGATGATGGCCATACACACACACTCTATACATCAGCTGTGATTTTCATGATTAGAAGTGTTGTGTTTGGAGCGCTCTGTGGCCAGAATGAATGGGAAAAAACTAGGTTGTGTTTCAGGAGTCACTTACTGCAACTAAAACTATGATTTAATTCTTTATTCTTATTTATTTGGATATTGTTTATTTTTTGACTATGTGTAGATGAATTTAAATATGCATGTAGTTTTATGCTGGATCTATCGAGGTGGGTTTGCTTGGGGACAGGGAGTTATAAAATGTGCAGGTGTTTTGTATTTTTGTTTCTCTCTTTTTGTTTTTGCCTTAGTTTCTACTTATAACATAATTCATTTGACAGAGTTGTTTGAAATTAAATCTTTTGCTTTTTTTTTAACTTTCTCTCTTTCCCTTTGTTTTTTGTGTCATTGCTGTTTTGTCTTTAACATTTTTGTCCTAAATGCATGGGTTTACAGTATATGGATGCCTATGTTAGAAGGTTTTGATAATTACCATAGGGAGTTGTGAAACATCTGTTAATGTACACCTGTTGTCCTTGGGATAATAAAAAAAAAAGCAGAATCTACTAACACAGCTGGATCTAACACAAAGGTAATTACAACAAACGATTTTTATTAACTTGAGCTTTTAATTTTATCTGTGCCATGTTTCTTATATCATCTTTTATTTTTTGCAGACAGGACTTAAACTAGAAAATAGGGCTTTCTTACATGTACTGCTCTTTTTAAGTTTTTAAGTTCTGATATGTTTCCTTAAGTAAAAGCTTTACTTGATTAAAGAATTTTTTTCTGGTCGGAATTAAATCGACACCAAAACTGGCATCAGTGTAGGTGACTCTTTCTTCGCTGTTTGGTTTAGAGGCTGACTGTCATGCTTTCTCGTCTCACAACAATAACATCACTCAGTCAGCATTCCTTCACCTATTTAACATTAATTAGATTGGTTGGTCTTACTCAAAAATCCCTGTTATGAATTTGCCACCATGGGGAGCAAGGTTTTCAGCTGCTCTGCCTACCAGCTCAGAAGCTCTTCAACACCTTACATCAGAATATCACCAGGTACTGTATTTATTTATTTTTTTATCTTAGACTTTATTTTCTTTTATCTTGCACATTTTATGCCAAGTGCTTGGTGTTTGTATTGTACACTGTCCTTGTTGTTTTGGAAGCCACTTTTAAATAAAATTATTAATTATTAAATTACTTAATTTTTTACATGGTTATTATTATTATTATTATTATTATTATTATTATTATTATTATTATTAATAATAATAATATTATTATTAATAATAATAATACATGTGTATTATTATTTTTATCTGATATGTGTAACGAAGTATTTCCTGTTGGCTGTATAGTAAAAATAAGGACTAAAGGAAAATAAAAGGAAGTGTTAAAAGGGAGGGTGTCAGACAGAAATCAAACTAAGGTTGGTCATTTCATTTTTGTGTCTATGTAAACTAATCATATCATATTTTACCCCCAATTTAAGAAGTTATGTGAAATGTGGGCCATCAACAAAATATGGATCATCTTGTGTTCCTTGATTATAGCTCCTGCTAAATATTTAGGATTTTCTAACCTGCTTGCATGTCTTTGAACTTCTGCTTGAGCTCCTTTGGAGTAAGGCGGTACTGGTCAAGTCCATCATTCCATTTGATTCGCTCCATCACCTCCAGGTCACCACCCACCAGCCAATCACCTCCCTCCATAACCATCTGCACAGTTTTATAGAGAGAAAATATTAATTTTCTTTGCTAATGAAAACATTCAAAAGTGACTTTACATCAATGCAATGTTACTATATAATAGCAAAAGTTATAGCGCTGTATAAAACTGGGCGCAAACATCATTTTACAAATTATAGACCTGTCTCACCACTGCCAAAATTTTCTAAAACCCTACAAAAACTTTTTACAGAAATATTAGACAAATTCATAGACAAATAAAAACTGCTAACAGATAGTCAGTATGGTTTCAGAAGGAATAGATCAACATCGATGGCAATAACTGATGCTACTGAGGAAATTATAAAAGCATTAGACCATAAGTATAGCGTTGGGCCCTTCATAGATCTTTAAAAAAGCATTTGACACCATTAATCATGAGATTTTACTCAATAAACTTTAGAGATATGGCATTAGAAGCATAGCTTTGGATAGGATTAAGTTATATCAGCAATAGACAACAGTTTGTGAAATTATGTGATTTCATGTCTTCATATTTGAACATTTTTTCTGGTGTCCCCCAGGAGTCAGTGGTGGGACCAAAATAATTTAGTTTTTATATCAATGGTATATTTTGAAAATACCGAAACAGGTTTTATATTATTATATTTTTTTCTGGGGACAATTTAGGACAGCTGGTTGAGAGGATCAAAATGGAAATGTACAGTTTGAAAAGATGGTCTGATGGGGGGGGGGTTAATATTCGCCAGGTATAGGGTTGCAGAAGAGACTTAACATTCATCAAGGGTCACTAAGGGCGCTTTATTTTTTGTTTGTTTAAATGTTTGTTAATGTACAGCTGTAAGAACAATGAATTTGGAATTATTATTTAACATGTATATATGTATGTATGTATATCTGAATATGTGCAGGTATAGGTGTGTATGTATGTTAGAATACTGTTGAGTTATATGTTTTTGAACAAAGGAAGAATAATAGCACTGTATCATTAACTAATGGCAAAGGGATGTGGCTTGATCATTTTTTTTTTTTTTTTTTACTTCTGCCCACTCCTTTTTAAGTATGTCTGGTTTTGTTCTTCTTTTGTTTGTTTTTATGTATGTTTCCTTATTGTATATATATAAAATAAACCTATCCAACCAATCAAGCTTATATTGAAAAGCAAGCAACATAGGTACCTTGGCATCTTATGTCTACAATCATGTGGTCAGCACCACATGTCTTAAAGAAGCCCATTACCTTTATGTAAGGATGCTGAGGACAGGTGGTGCCCCACTGTCGGGCACAGCGTTCCTCTTTACGGTGTGCATAGAACTCAGGGTTCCTGAGAATAGCGACCCGTGAACCCTGGTACTCCAGAGCTACAGCTGCACAGCCATCCAGCTCCTGCTTGGTCTCTGCACTAACTGGCAGCACAATGGGAACAGACATGTTGATGGCTCCACCTGGGACAGGGAAACGATAATGCTAAGAAAACATTTGCAAAACTTCTCACTCTTATCACAACTTTCTTAGGGGATAAAGACTTTCCAGTAAATGATATCAAGAAGAGGAATAATCGAATTTAAGGAATAGATCAATCCCTTTTATAAATTTAGATACAGAGTTACATAAAGTAGTTCAGAGCAAGCTAAATTATGTGTAAAAAAAAAAGAAAAAAAAAAAAAAAGAAAGTGGATCAAATCAAAACCGCTGTCTTGAACAGCCCTTGAACAAATGAAATAACTGAAGAATGAAAATTAAATGTTTTTTAAGTAATTTTCTAAATGCTGGTTTGAGTGAGCACTAAGCAACTGGATGAGCAGCACTCTGCTGCGACATTTATGTCGTACTTTATTTTGCATATGACTATGGCAGAAGAAAGAAGGAATTCCTACCAACTGGGTATCATTTAGACATGATCTTGATCATATTATTACTTTTCATGGTGCTTATGTCAACAATAAACTTCCTATCTACCTCAAGTTACAATAATATTTTACAATAAGAACAAATTCTAGACCATAAATATCTGGCATCGGTGGTGTCTCAGTATCAATCTGTATCAACACTAATAATTTGTTACATATTTGTATGCAGCACTTGGGTCCAAAGTAAAGACCAACATGGGTTAAATGAAATAGGAAAAAAAAACAACTTTGTTGTTTATTGTCTATATGTTAGGACCTTGAACAGAAGTCAGGTAATAAAAAAAAAAGTTGCATTTTTTCTGGAAAATTGTGAAAAAAATCTGACTAGCTTTTGGTCAGTTTTGGGCTGATAATTTTAGTGAAATGTTGTTCGAATAGCAATACAAAAATGTGCATTTATAGTGAATTTCGGTTTTGAAGTTGGCTGTGTGTGTGTGTGTGCGTGTGCATGTCGAATTCAAATGGTTTACTGTGTCTTTTAGCCCTGTTATAGACAATCAACCTGTTCAGACGTAACCCACCTCTCTCAAAGCTCTCCTTCTCCTGATAGGCAAGAGGATATACCTATTTGTTGTGGCCGGAACAGATCATTTTATTGGTTTGACATTAAAATGAAATGTTGCCTCATGTTTGCATTCGCCGCTGTCTTCCATAATCATAACTGAATTGTTTGTAGATGATGTCCTGGCAGGATGTTGAAATAGTTAAGATGACCATGTGCTTGTCTCTCACCATCCAGCAGGTTTCCAAAGTGCAGGACCTGGAGGAACTCGCTTTCTCTCATGAAACCCTTCAGAGGACTGGCCCAACCTTCAGCCAAAACCAGCACCCACTGCAGATCCAGCTGTGGAGACAGAATATTTACTCTTCAACAGCACAAAACAAAAAAGTGCTTAAGACATTTCAGATATGTGTTGGTGTGTTTTCTCACTGTTTGCCAAATTTGACAGAAATGGAAGTCATAATACTGAATAAAAAACAAAGAACCTGTTGGACTGAATATATTACTTTGAAATGGTTAGCTTAAAAAGTTGTCCGATTTATCTGTTGTGCATCTTATTTGTAGACCTTTATCTCCACACTTTTTAAAATATCTCAAATCAGTGACCGAAACAGTCATTTACCTCCTAATTAACATGTATCAGCGGCCATTTTTAAAATATTGTCTGTGTGTGTATTTCTCAGTTGTTTCACACATGAGTCAGAGCAGTTCATATGTAAAGTTTGTGGAAAATGTCATCACAAGCAGCACTGTGCCCCATCTCGTTTGCTGTTTCATAAGGAAGTTCTGTGCTTTTGTGGTGAATTACCTTAGTGATGTTGATGGTGGGCAGAGTGTTTGCATCAGCCACAGCAAGGTTCAGTTTGTTCTCTGGAACAAAGAGTTCATTCACCTCCTCCATGATCTCGCTTGGTATAATATTCTACATGCCAGAAGAAAGAGAATAAGCATCATTCATCATTTAAAAATAATAATAATAATTTGAGGCATATTTAACAAAGGAAACACTTGATTGTTGATCAGTTAAACTGTATTTTTTTCCAGTTTTGTTTCTTTGTCTAATTTGTCAATAATAATAACCACAGCTGAGTAAGTTGGAAAAACAAGTGGCATCTGGCTTGATCTGCAGGCCGTGAAGGAAGAAAGAAGGTCTGGAGAAAGCGTTAGTGACATGCCAAAGCAGAGACATGGCACTTCCTGTCCTCTTTTCTTCCTCCCTCTCCTTCCTCTTTAAACTTTTCCTCGCTCCAGTCAAGTCTGAACAGTCTGCAGTACAGTGACATATGTGACTCCAAAAACGCCTGGAAACTTATAGTCAAAGTTCAAAGTCATATTATGATGTAAATTTTTCTTTTGCCAGGAATCATTTTGTTAAATTGTTGGTTGAGTGTTTGATATGGAGCTATGATGAAAGTAAGGAAAGGGACACTATTATAATTATAAAACATGATGCATTACATTCTGTACTGTATTTAGTGTAGTTTACCAATCATTTCATGATTTTGTTTTTTACATATATCATAGTAATTCTTCGTCCCTTTTGTTTCCTAACAGTTGTTCACTTCACAAAATACATGTGACGTTTCCCAGGAATATGGATTGGGACATAGCTTTCAGGCAGTTTTATGAGTCAGATCAACTGCATTCATCTGCTGGGAAACTGACTGTGACCTGGGGCCGAGTCAGTCTGCCTGAAGCAGTAGTTACAGAGCACACCACACATATACTGTAGACTTGTTTATATTTTTAATCAGACACATGTTAAAAAATAAAAATGACTTAGGTATGTCTGTGGCAAAGTTCTAATTCCAAATTTTTTTTTTTTTTTTTTTTTTAAGTGGGTGGGAGTGGGTCAACCTACTTGCTGCAAACCCACCAGATATATTTCATTCATTTGATCATGTTTTGTTGTTTGAGGACTATTTACACAATCCTCAGTGAATCTCTAAGTATCTTCTTACAAATAACACGTTAAAAAACAACTTTCACAACAGCAACATGCAGGACAGACTAGAAAAACCTGTTTGTCAAGGTGACACAGTAATGTTTTATACAACATTCATAATCTCAGTGTCTGTTGAAAATTTTTTGTACTAGAATACTTACTTTATGAGTAATCTATCCTCAGGGAAAAAGGTAAACAGGTTTGTTTATTAAAGTATGCAGGTCGCCTTATGCTTTACTTTTGTTTTATAGTCTGTTATAGTTGGTCTCAGTTGGGCTTTTTCATTCTTATCGTCAACTGTAATATATATATATATACATATATATATACACACACACACACACACACACACACACATATATATATATATATATATATATATATATATATATATATATATATATATATATATATATATATATATATATATATATATATATATATATATATATATATATATATATATATATATATATATATATATATATATATATATATATATATATATATATATGTGTGTGTGTGTATATATATGTATATATATATATATATATATATATATATATATATATATATATATATATATATATATATATATATATACATACATATATTTATATACATAAATACTGTGATGTAATAGCTACTGTAATGTAAGGGGGGGAATCTTATGTTCTTGCAAAGAAAGAGTCACTAGTTTAAATTACTGAATGCAAAGGAACATCTTAATTAGATTCTTTTTCATCTTTATAATATGTGCTTTTTTGGTCAAGGTAAACAAGACTGCACCATACACATGTTCATTTTTTTTAAATAAAGTTGAGTGAAAGTAATTTTTTATAACATTTGCCAGTAAACTGATGTTTCATATCCCTTTGCTGACACACTTTTGATTTTTTAGGATTTTTGTGGAAGGCGAGTTGGTCTCCGAATCCATTTTTTCACCCTTACTCTTTTTACTGACATATTTAATCAATCAGTATCTGATTATGATGTTGTTCGTCTCCCCCCGTCACCTGCAACTTCGCATTGTTTGACTCCCAGAACTGATAAAGAAGATTACAAGCTTCGTCATGCTCAGTAGCTCAAACTATTTGACTTATAGAAAGTAATCCAAGTACACATTTTGACTATATTGAGCTTGCTTTGTGACATACCTCAACAGTTTATTTAACTAGGGATACAGTCTTATTCCATGTGCAGACACACAAGCATTAGCGTTTGACATTTACATTGCTGATCCATGTACTTTAAAACAAACATTTGTCTTGTAGGCTAGCAAATGTCCATGATGTCAGAAATGTAATCTTATATTATTCTACTGATAATGTCAGAGCAAATGTCCTGTGTTTACACTGTTTTGACAATGTGAAGCTGAGAAGCTGAAGTTTGTCCCACTCACCTGATCCCTGAGCAGCTCCAACACTTGATGGAGGCATTCACTTACGGGGAGCTCTCCGGTTTTCAGAACAAGCTCTGGTGATTCGGGACGCTCGTAATCTGAGTCAATACCAGTGAAGCCTGGCAGCAAACAGTAAAATATATACAGTGCAAACAAGGGGTTTGGGATTGCTTGAATCAAGGGTGCGGTTTGAAATAAAAACAACAAGAGAAAGCTGGTGTGTTGAGTGAAGCCCAACTAACCTTTAATCTCTCCAGCACGAGCCTTCTTATAAAGTCCTTTCACATCCCTTCTCTCACACACTTCAAGAGGAGCATGGATAAATACTTCAAAAAACGGTAGGCCGGAACTCAGGTGGATTTTCCTGGCCTCATCCCGATCCTGTGCAAAATGATAAAAGTTACTATTACAAACCCATACATTAAACTTTTGTCCTGTTTGAAAATGTTTTTTCCACCAACACATGACAGCAATGTTTAATGTTTTTCTGACCTTGGTGAACGGAGAGATAAAACTGGTGATGCACACAAGGCCGGCATCGGCAAACAGTTTGGCCACCTCAGCAACACGCCGGATGTTCTCCTCGCGGTCCTCTGCAGAGAAGCCCAGGTTCTTGTTCAGGCCATGACGAATGTTGTCCCCATCCAGTGAGTAGCAAGGGATGGCGTGGGACACCAGATACTCTTCCAAGGCAAAACTGATGGTGGTCTTCCCAGCGCCAGACAAGCCTAGATGGTACATTTGAAAGCATTTCAACTAACAGCCTCAATGATGTTTTATTACTGAATGACAGGAGGATTTAACCCAACTAAATTTACCCGTAAGCCAGATGGTGCAGCCTCTGAAACCACCCCGGGTGCCTACAACCTGCCCTCTCTTGCTGCGGCTGACGTGGTGGGCCTGATACACCACATTGGTTGATCTGTTGAGATCCTGAAGCAGAGGAGAAGAGGCTCAGAAAGAAGTCAAACAGCTGAATGAGAACAACCACATCTGCCAGATACAGACATTTAGTCATGCAAATCCAGAATGCATCTTTTCTGCCTTATTTCTACATTTTAAAGAAGATCATTTGGACCCCTTTTTTTGTGCTAGTCCTCTTTACTAGCTTGACTAGTTTTTCTTATGAAGCATCTTTGGCAGAGAAATATGCTGCATAGAGAACATACTTCAATAAACCTGACACACAACAAGTGGTGGAGATCTGGACTAAGTCTGGTTTTACATGACATGTGAAAAGTGATGATGTGGACTAGACTGTGTATAAATGAGGTATTGAGTTCTAGATGGGTGGGGAAGGGAAGCACTGAAGGGATGGAGGGAGGGAGAGGACTGACTGGACAATGTGTCCAGTGTACTGCCAGCAGCTCGGCGATGATGTGGCAATGCTCGTGCCCACACGTTTGCCCTCTGCACCCACCCTCTCCTCTTCCTTACGTTCACAGGATCTATAATCAATCCACCCGGTGCTAGAGAAGTTTAGCAAACCCCAACCGTTTTTTTCCCCCTCATGGGATTTCAGTCATCATCTCACAACATGTGCTCAAAGAACCTCAGTTCATACACAAACACACCCTTCATTAAAAAACCACCCTGCTTGGTTATGTCACACATCCAGGTGTGTTTCAATCAAAGACAAAAGATTATAGCTTTACAAATTTAGTAAGAAAATAAAAATCGAGACTATTTATTTCAAAGTAAAATTCAATCCCTGTTTCCTCCAAATATGTTCCCGGTTTAAAAATTGTAACTTAAACTCATTTTCATTGCTTCTTTTTTCATCATTTTTAATCTTCGAGCAGCATTTTACAGAACAGAATGTCCTCAGAGCTCCTGTCATTATCTCACTGGTTGACCTAACGCATGATAACTCTCCTCTTATCTCCTCTGCTCTCCAAAATCTCTCTCAGGAAACCACATCAGATTAAAGCAGATGTCTTATCTTGGTGGAAGAACATGATCATGAGGCATTCTAAAGTTTCCCCAACTGAGGTATGAAAATGGTTTTCTAAATGTCCCATAAGAAATAAATTGTGATAAAGTATTGCTACTGCGCCTGCGTGTGAGCGGCTGCACGTCTGTTTGCTCGGATGAGTGTTTTTGGCATCTAGGCTGGTTTGAGTGTCTTTTCTAATCTTTTCTATAATGCTGGTTAGCATTAATAGACTGGTGTACTCGAAAGAGGAGTTACTGGCACTGAAAGACAATGTTAAGGCCTGTATGCGCCATTTGATTCCATTGGAGCGAAGGCGGAAGTACCGGGGATGCCGAGCCGGTCGTAAACACAAGGCAAGAGTAAAGGCTAGAATCGCCAAACGGAGGATTTTTAAACCACCGATTCCCTCTGTTGTTATGGGAAATGTGAATGCCTTGTCTAACAAGATGGATGAGCTTACCGCGCTGGTTGGGAGCCAACGGAGCTACAAGGAGAGCTGTCTTCTCATCTTCACTGAGACATGGCTAACCAGCCTTGTAGTGGACGCTAATGTGGACCTGCCCGGCTTTTCAACCATTCGAGCAGATCGGGATCCTGATGCATCCGGAAAGCGCAAAGGCGGGGGACTCATTCTGTATGCTAACAAGCGGTGGTGTCATCCCAACCATCTGACTGTTAAATCCGTGATTTGCACCCGCAATTTGGAGCTGCTAGCTGTTAGCATCAGACCGTACTACGTACCACGTGAGTTCTCGCACGTCATCGCGCTGTGTGTTTACATTCCTCCGAGAGCGGACGCAGAGGCGGTGCGTGAGGCTATCTATAACACCACCACAGCACTTCAGTCCCAACATCCAGATGCATTCTTTCTTCTCTCCGGTGATTTTAATCATGTCACCCTGGATTCTACTCTGCCATCTTTCCACCAGTATGTCAGCTGCCCCACTAGGAAAAATAAGACTATAGATCTTTTGTATGCAAATACCATGGATGCATACTCAGCTTCTCCCCTTCCTCCACTGGGCAGATCCGACCACAACCTTGTCCACCTACAGCCCACCTACACTCCTCTTGTGAAGAGGCAAACTGCTACAACCAGGCAGGTCCGCAGGTGGTCCCCTGAGGCAGAGGATGCACTCAGACACTGCTTTGCCACCACAGACTGGAATGTATTAGTGGACTCACATGGGGAGGACCTAGAGGGGGCAGTGGGTTGCCTGACTGACTATATAAATTTTTGTGAGCAGCAGGCGGTGCCTGTTAAGTCAGTAAAGTGCTTTGCAAACAACAAGCCTTGGATAACAT